>NC_087151.1:16017500-16097500 GCF_035594125.1 Scylla paramamosain
AGAGAGAGAGAGAGAGAGAGAGAGAGAGAGAGAGAGAGAGAGAGAGAGAGAGAGAGAGAGAGAGAGAGAGAGAGAGAGAGAGAGAGAGAGAGAGAGAGAGAGAGAGAGAGAGAGAGAGAGAGAGAGAGAGAGAGAGAGAGAGAGAATCAGCCATAGAGGTCAGACATGTTCTGGTGCACTCCGTGAGCCCTGCTATTTTTCTGCTTGTTTGCGGATATGGTTTTGCTGGACGTGACTGCTCAGCGGGTGAGGACAGTGAAAAACAGTGCAGTCTACAGTGAAGCTACAGCACCAGCAGAGAGTGTGTTGAGTGCAGTGCAATGCAGTGATAGTATTGCCAGTGGTGTTGTGTAGCGGCTACACACAACCTGTGTTTACCTCACTCCCACTATCCTACCCTCATGATGAACCTTAGAGAGAGAGAGAGAGAGAGAGAGAGAGAGAGAGAGAGAGAGAGAGAGAGAGAGAGAGAGAGAGAGAGAGAGAGAGAGAGAGAGAGAGAGAGAGAGAGAGAGAGAGAGAGAGAGAGAGAGAGAGAGAGAGAGAGAGGGGGGGGGGGGGGGAGCTAATCTGGAGTTAGCTGTGCGTGACATCACTGCAGAGGGTGCGGCTACGCTCTACCCTTAACCGCATTCAAAAACATGAGGTTGACTGCATGTCAGTCAACTCTCCTGCATTTTAAGACCTAGGATGTTTATAAAATAAAGCAAGTGTTTCATAATATGCCATAATTTGTGAAGTTAGTTTGTAAAATAAAACGAATATTCAAAAGCCTTAACAGGGTCTTTATACCCGAAATTCGGTAAGTAGAGTTTTGTTATATTGAGGGTTTATGTACATATCAGTTTAGTCCCCTTTCATTTTACAATGTACTGTATTTCTTATTAAAATATAATGTACAATATGTATAGTAATTATTTCTTATAGTCAAATTTTACCTGCAATTCAGAAGTGTGAGATGTATATTTTGTGGTTTAAACTATAAACAGTTATTTCTGAGCCTTGTAGAGGTGGTTTCCCAGATTTATGTTTTTTTTTTCTATTCGCAGGAGGCTCTGGAACTTAACCACCATGAATAGTGAGCAAACACTCTATATCACATGAAGTGAATGTACTTGATGATGTATGGACTGATGAGAATGACTGAGTGGCACTGGCTGTGGGACTGGCCACAACATGACGCTAGACAGTGACGTGGGCTGCAGCATCACACAAAGTGGAATAAATGTGTGAATAAAAACAATAGATGCAGTAGTAGCAGTGACAGTGCAAGTATTGAAAAACAGAGGAAAATATGCAGATCTATATATAGCATATAAAAACACTTTTATTGCTGGAACTGATTTCCAGATTTTGGAATATTCTGATTTTAAGAATTCTGATAAAAGATAATGTACCTCTGTCATAATTAGATATTAAGATATACTTCCTCATCACCAGTATTATTCAGCATTGATATTACTTACTCTGGTTTTCTGTATGAGCATGGCAAGCAGCTCCACAGCTGGCCTGCACCAGTCTGCAATGCCTTAAAATCTCAGGTCCTGAAACCTGAAAATAAAGTACTTTTGTAACTAAATGTAGGAAGCATGATTTACATAGAAGAAAATAATTAGATTCCTTACAGTCATTAATAAAAATAATGATACCATATGTAACTACAGTGATATCTTGTGATTCAAACCTAATTGGTTCTTTTGGGCTGTTTGAATTGGGAATGTTTGAAGTGGCAAACAATTCATCCAATTCAAATTAATGTAAAAAAAATAAATAAAATAAAATAAAATAAAATAAAATAAAATAAATAATAATAAAATAAAATAAAATAAATAAATAAATCCATTCCAAATCCCAAAATCAACTTATTTCTTATGAGTTTATTCATACCCTAAACATAGAATTGAATGAAAATAACTTAAATTATAGAAAAAATACAGTAAAAGAAAACATGAAGTACTGTATATTTCTGAGTATAAGATGGCACTTGAATCATCCTATAAACAAGACACAAAAAAGTGTTCTATATATCAGGTACAAAAACAATGACCTTAAAATTTTACACAAAATAATATTGTATATAAGCACCAACCTCAAAATGCTGAGTTATTTCACACTAAAGTCCTCTCTCTCTCTCTCTCTCTCTCTCTCCATTCCCTGCCCTCCTCCCTCTTCCCTCCTTCCTTTCCCCTCTCTCTCTCTCTCTCTCTCTCTCTCTCTCCGAAAGTAAGATCAATCCTGAGAATTGCTAAATGGAATGAAACTGATAGAAAATAAAAATGTAATTATATGAGTGAGAAAGAATGAGGAAAGCAAAAGTGACACTGAATTGGGAGAAGAGAGAGGGATCACTCCCTTGCCTCTTATTGACAGATACCGGGGAGGGGAGGTGACAGGGAGGGAGATTTGAAACCAGACAAAAGAGAGAGAGAAAAGGAACAATGGCAGGGGCATATAGGAAGGGGGAGTAAATTACATGGGGGAGAGAGAGAGAGAGAGAGAGAGAGAGAGAGAGAGAGAGAGAGAGAGAGAGAGAGAGAGAGAGAGAGAGAGAGAGAGAGAGAGAGAGAAGAGAGAGAGAGAGAGAAGAGAGAGAGAGAGAGAGAGAGAGGAAGGAGAAAGGTGGGTGGGAAAGATAGAGAGATGAAGGATATGGGGAGGGATGGGGGGAGAGGGGCAGGGAAGGGAGAGGGAGAGGAGGAGGAGGGAAAAGATGGGGAGAGGACGAACATAAGAGGACTGACCAAGTAGCGTTGCCTGGACGGGTGTTTGTGTTTGAATCGGAGGACAAAATTTGTTTGCCAACCCCGTTCGAGTTGTTTGAACTGAAGGACGTTCGAATCACAAGTTATGACTATATATCTGTGTATCTTGTTAAGCACACCTGATTATAACATCAGATTATGTAGAAGAACAGCTACAATTAATAATCCTTCCTCCCTGTAAACTGAACACCTTAATTTGCCCTTACAACTATCCCCCTTCACCATAAATGTCAACATTTCAAAAAGCATCCTGAAAATTTTGTGTAAATCCATCACAGATACACACAATATTTCACCTTTTCCTATTAGCACTTTAATTACAAACATCTAAACTATCTTTTATTCCTTTTTTTTTAAAAACCATCTCTGCTTTTCCCTAATCTTCATCTAACTATTGTCTCAGTCAAGACTTCCATAAAGTTTCCCTAACACATTAAGCAAATTCTATCCCATATAATTATTACACTTATTCTTAGTAAATTTATCTTTATACAGACATGTGGTACTTCTCCCTTCCTCCATATCAGGCATATATTAAACAACATCCACTTTATTACTGCATCTCTTATTTTATAATTTTATGACAGCAGTTTTATCATTTTAGTCTGGCTATTGCTCTAACTACCTCTTCTTTATAAATTCTTTTCACAAACACTTGCTCCTTATCTGTTTCCATCACCATATTTTACATTATCGTCTTCCCTATTATCCTCTCACTAAAAACACAAAAAGACTTTTCATACCATTTTCTTTGTTTAGATCAAGAGGAATTGGTAGGAAAGAGGCTGAGAAAGTAACAGCCAACTAAATTACAAGCATAAAATAACTGAAACTTTTGCCTTTAATATAGGGCATTAGCAAAACCTCTCCCCTACATTAGCAGTGACCTGGCTGCACATATGTAATTGCAATGATAAATCAAACATTTATTCAGTAATAATAAGGAAACCTGTGTTGGCAGCAGCTGTGCAGTATTGTTTAATTACATTAGAATACAGCAACTGGTATTGTAAAAAAAAAAAAAAAAGAAAAAAAAAAAAAAAAAAAAAAAAAAAAATATATATATATATATATATATATATATATATATATATATATATATATATATATATATATATATATATATATATATATATATAAACAAACAAAAAAAAAAAAATAAATAAATAAATAAAAATAATTAGTTAATAAAAAAAAAAAAAAAAAAAAAAAAAAGTTTTGGCACTAAGGTAATAGTATATACAAGGGATGCTTTCTTGATATAAATTTCTACTAAAAAGTGCAAGCAACTGTTAACAGCTAGAAAATACAAATTAGAAATAAATTTTCATGAAAGCTTCTGAATACATGAAGTCAAAAGGGAGAATTTAATGATCTGTGCTACCACACCTGTCTGTAGTAGAAGGAGACAGAGGACGTGTTTGGGAGACGTGGAAAGATAAAGTGCTGCTGCTTGGGACCACGGGGAGGCACTGAACAAGCTTCTGGGTCCATTGGTATACATGGATCAACACAGTTGATTTTGACTTGGTTGCCAAACACTTTCTGCAATATATAAAGGTAATGTGAAAAAAGATGTTATCTTCAAAACACAGGTTACGTTATAATGTCGTCTCCTTGCTAGAAAAATGGAAAACAATCAAATACTCCCAATTACCTTGCTATAGTATGTATTTAGGTTAACTGTACCATTACACAGCCAATCTCTATTAATTTTCTTACTAATCTTTCCACCCTTACTTTCGTAAAACTTAACTTTTTATCTTTTCTTTCCCTTCATTAGCATACTGTGGAATGCTTTGCTTCCTTTACTTATGGATTTACAAATAGATTTTCCATAGCTGATCACATTAGCAACTTCTTTTTTCTTTCAAGATTCTTGTGCATTTTACTTTTGGACTTTTCTTTAATTGTTCTGCAACTATCCTTAATCCTCTATGTACATGAAATTTCTAATTGTAATCCTGCCTTTAACTGTCTTTCCATGTAGTTTCTTGTCTTCTTCATAGATGTATAGTAGTCTTGAACATTGTTGTGAACCAAGAGTGATGCACGTCCCAACCCAGCAATCATGGGGGTGTTCTCTGTGCCAGGCCGGTAACCCCGTTCTTGCCCTCCTCCATAGAAGAGGGGATAAACTGGGGTCTTGTGTCCAAGCCCACGGATGTAAAGAGCACCAATCCGAGGACCATAGTACTGAAGATAGTAATCAATATATTAAGTTCAAGATTTAAAATAAGCTTGCATTTGTAAACAATAAAGACCACTTTTACATGCTTAATTACCAAATATATTTCATATGTGAGTAAGAGCTTAGAGAGAGTTTTTTCTATAGAAACAGAAGTATGGCAAGGATATGTGATGTCTGCATACTTGTTTAACAATGTTCATCATGGTTACATGATGGAGACAAAAAACAAAGGATGAAATGTTGGTGAAAGGCTGAAAATGAACAGATGGGAATGGATTGTGATAGCATGTCTGTATATGACACTGTACTATTTGTAGAATGAAAAGGAGGTTCAGAGATAAGTATAAATTCTATAGTGTGTCCACAAGATGGAAACTCATGGTGAATGCTGGGAAAAGTAAGATGACAGTTTTTGATATGAAGGAAGTGATGTGAAACTTGAGTAGACCTAAAGAAATAAGTAAACCAGCAGTGAGAATGTGTGAGGTAGTTGTGGGAGGAGAGACTGAAAGTTAGATGAAAAAGTTTAAGTAGATAAAAAGTTTAAGTACCTGCAGTGCGTTATGTAAGCATGTGATGGATGAAATAAAGAGAAAAGACTGTGAAAGGTATGCATATCACAGCATCACTTGCAAAATTTATGAAAGGGAGACATGTGTCTTCACACTATAAAGAGAATTATCAGAAATAGCATTCTCCTGTCAACACTGTCATATGCATCAAAGACCTGGATATATAATAGCAGTAAAGAGTTTGTGTTAGGAAAATTAGTTTTCTGAGAGGGACATATGGACTGAAAAAAACAGGAAGACAAGAGCAATGAAAGCATGTAGTATAAACACCTGCAGAAATTAAATGAAAAATGGAATGGTGGAATGAATGAAAAGAAGTACAATGAGATGATTTGGGCATGTTGAGATAATGAAGAGTGTGAAGAGTTAATAAAAATAAGTGTATGAAAGTGAACATGAAGACAGGAAGATTATCTAGAAGGTAGGATTGAATAAAAGAATATGTGTAATAGAAGTCTTAGTAGAGGTAGATTACTTGAATAAGGAAAAAAAGGATTATCTGACAGGAAAATCTAGAGGCTCTTATGTCATGGCTACTCCCTTGGGGATGCTCAAAGGAAGTTAGGTATCACTGATAGATTTATAGACAGAAAGACATAGTTTTACATGTGTGTGCTCTCTTCAGAAGTCTAAAGGTTAAGATTTGAGGGAATGCTTGTGAATGTATGCACATAGATGCTTTGTCTTGATTACTCTCCTTTAATGGGGATGTCTGACAAATAGATGACCACAAAATTTGAGATTTTATTTCTCATTCAATAACTTAATAATGATGTAAACATTCACCATATTTCAGCCAATTTGCAACTCAAACACTTAATTATTTTCCATAACTCATGAGAATGTAGGATTACAAACCTTGTGTCCCACTATTGTTAAGTAGTCAATGTTGAGATCTGTGACATCAACAGGAACTTTCCCAATGGCTTGTGCAGCATCTGTATGTAGGAGGACTTTGAACAAGCCCTCATTTTCTCTCTTCTTATTAACCTCTGCTAATAACCTTGAAGAAAGAGATGGAGGATCAATAGATTTTTATAAGCCTGTTTCGACTTGCTTTCTCTCATTCCAAGATGAGTTGTCTCAACTTCTTTTCTCAACCTCTAACTATACCTAACAATGACATACCTTAAACTACATTACAGGAATAAAAACAAAGGAAAGGATTCCTATTATTTACATTTCATCCAGTCATCTTTTATGAGACAGAGGGACTGTACCAACAGTATTCTTCAAATCTAGCCAAGAAAGAGCAGTGATGCAATGTGCCATTTAATGCAAGGATAGGCTTCTGAAACTGTCCTTTCCCAGCTATCCTCATATCAAATGCTGGGAAATAAACAGGTAGGTTAATTAGGTCAGATCCCAATGCAACTATCCTACAAACAGATATGATGGATGAATGGAGTGACATAACATAAATTCAATTTAATATTACCAAATGCAAAGTAAAGCAAACTGGAAAGCCACAGAACTTTCAAGTCTGGTTAATAAATTTTTTTCAGATGACATATATATATATATATATATATATATATATATATATATATATATATATATATATATATATATATATATATATATTCACACACACACACACACACACACACACACACACACACACACACACACACACACACACTTTTTAACAGAGAAATAAGGACAGTAATTAAAGGCAGCAGGTCGAACTGGAGAACGGTAATAAGTGGAGTCCCGCAAGGTTCGGTACTTGCACCTATCATGTTCACAGTTTATGTAAATGATATGACAGAAGGTGTAGAAAGTTACATGAACCTTTTCGCTGATGACGCTAAGATTATGTGGAAAGTAACAAATGAAGAGGACTGCAATGCTTTAAATCAGGACTTAATAATTAAGATTAATGAATGGTCATTGAGATGGAACATGGAGTTTAATACTAAAAAATGTAGTGTGATGAGGTTTGGAAAAAGTGTGTGAAGACCAGTTGGCAACTATTACTTAGGGAATGAAAAAATCTCTATAAGATCAGAAGAAAAGACCTAGGAGTAATTATTACTGATAATTTATCAATTGGGAAGCACATAAAAAAATCATAGGAGAGACATATAATCTGCTGAGAAACATCGATAGCATTCTCCTTTGTTGATGAAGATATGATAAAAAAAACTGATAACAACGATGATACATCTGAGATTGGAGTATGCAGCATTAGTGTGGTCGCCAAGTTTGAAAAAGGATACAAGAAAGTTAGAAAGAATCCAGAGAGCTGCAACTAAAATTCCTGCAAGCTTAAAAGAGTATAGTTATGAGGAAAGGTTGAAGAGATTGGGCCTGACTACACTAGAAAAAAGGAGGTAAAGAGGTGATTTGATAGTAATATATAGAATATTGGAAGGAATGGAAAAGTTGGACAGAGAAGACCTCATGATACCAGATACGAGACACAAGAGGACATGGAAGGAAATTGAAAAAGAGTGTTTGCAGAAGAGACATCAAGAAACATAGCTTCCCACACAGAAGTATAACAGTGTGGAATGAACTTAAGGATGAGACTGTGTGTGCAAAGACAATTCATAAATTTAAAGAAAATCTAGATAAAAGTCGATATGGAGACGGGACAGCACAAGCCTAGTGTGGCTCTTGTCTTGTATTTCACAACTAGGTAAATACACACACACACACACACTATATATATATATATATATATATATATATATATATATATATATATATATATATATATATATATATATATATATATATATATATAAAACACACACACACATATTGTATTTGCCAGTGAATTAGATGTCTTATGCAGAGGTGTACCTAATTCACTGGCAAATACAATATGTGTGTGTGTGTTTTATATATATATATATATATATATATATATATATATATATATATATATATATATATATATATATATATATATATATATATATATATATATAAATATAAAACACACACACACATATTGTATTTGCCAGTGAATTAGGTACACATCTGCATAAGACATCCCCCTATTTTAAGAGGATGTTTTGTGGAAAAAAATGTATGATGTTTTATCATAAGGTATTGAAAAAAAATGTAGTGTGTGTGTGTGTGTGTGTGTGTGTGTGTGTGTGTGTGTGTGTGTGTGTGTGTGTGTGTGTGTGTGTGTGTGTGTGTGTGTGTGTGCATTTACCTAATTGTGGTTTATGGGAAAGAGTAATCTCATAGTATCCCATCTCTATATCTATCCAGTTTGGTCTTAAAAGCATGGACAGTTTCAGCATTCACAATGTCTTCACTGAGTTCATTCCATTTGTTCACACTTTTGTGAAGAAAACTATACTTCTTGATGTCTCTTCTACAGTTAACTTTCTTCAACTTCTTACTGTGTCCCCTTGTACTCTGCGTGTCTAAATTTGTAAAACCTTTGTCCACATTTTCCATACCAATTATCATTCTATAGATATTTATTAAATCACCTTGTTCTCTCCTATTTTCAAGGATAAGAATTTCCAACATTCTTAATCTCTCTTCATAAGTCGAATTACTCATCTCCGGAACCATCTTAGTGACTGCTCATTGTACTCTTTCTAATTTTATAATATTTCTTTTTATATGAAGAGACCACACCACTGCTGCATATTCCAATCTTGGTTTTATCATGGAAATCAACAACTTTTTTATCATTCCTTCATCTAAATATGAGAATGCTATTCTCGCTCTTAACAAATTCATCATCTCTCCAATAATTTTATCAGTGTGTCTGCCTGGAGTCAAATTTTCAGTTACTGTTACTCCCAAATCCATTTCTTCTTTTGATTTCTTTAACTTCACACCATCCATCTCATAATGATATTGAATTTTTTTTTCACTCTTACCAAACTCAATTACTTTGCATTTACTTAAACTGAATTCCATTTACCAAGATTTACTCCATCTACTTATCTTCATTAAAATTATCTTGCAGTATCATAGTCATTTACATTTTCTATCCTTCTCATCAGCTTAGCATCATCTGCAAATAAGTTCATATCTACTTCTTCTATTTCTTCATTAATGTCATTTATGTATATCACAAACATTATCGGTTCCAACACTGACTCCTGTGGGACACCACTAGTTACTTTCAGCCAAGATGAATTTTGGTCTTGCATTACAGTTTTCATCTCTCTATCATCCAGATAATCCTCCATCCACTCCAGCAGTCTTCCTCCCATTCTTCCATAATATTCTAAGCTTCCGTAGCAATCTTCAGTGTGGTACTTTGTTGAAAACTTTTTTCAAGTCTAAGTAGACACCTACCCATCCATCTCTCTCTTGCACAATATTGACTACTCTTGAGTAAAAGGACAGTAAGTTCATGGAGCATGATCTTCCCCTTCTAAATCCAAATTAACAATTTACCAAAAGTTTACCTCTTTCCAAGTGTTCCATCCATCTTTCCTTTATTGTTCTTTCACATAGTTTTCCTACAACACTAGTCAATGACACTAGTCTACAATTTAGTGTTTTTTCCTTATTTTCTCCTTTGAATATTGGTGTAATATTTGCTCTCTTCCAATCTTTTGGTACTCTTCCCTTCAACAGTGATGTCACCACCACACTGAATTTTATCAGCCAGTTGTTCTCTGCATTCTTTCAATATCCAGTATGATACTGCATCTGGACCAGATGCTTTATTTACATCAAGGTCTGTGTGTGTGTGTGTGTGTGTGTGTGTGTGTGTGTGTGTGTGTGTGTGTGTGTGTGTGTGTGTGTGTGTGTGTGTGTGTGTGTGTGTGTGTGTCTTGAAAAAAATAAAGAAAGAAATAAAGAAAAAAAAATAATAATAAAAAATAAATCAATAAAATAAATAAATAAAAAAAAATAAATAAAAATAAATAAATAAATAATTAAAATAATCTAATAATTACCATACATCTAATGGGTCTGCAGTACAAAAGCCTAGGCCTGTATAACCAGGCTCATAGCTGTGGAATTGAAGTAGTAGTACACTAAGGAAATATTGTAACTAATAATATTACTAATAATAAAATTCTCTCTCTCTCTCTCTCTCTCTCTCTCTCTCTCTCTCTCTCTCTCTCTCTCTCTCTCTCTCTCCTCCCTCCTTCCTCTCCCTTGTCCCTTATCTCTGACAGATAAGGGGGAAGAGAGGTGACAGGGTGGGAAGTTAAGACAAGAAAAGAGGAAGGACATAACCAGGGAAGGAGAGTAAATGGGCAAGGAAGTGGAGGAATAGTGAAGGAGGATGATGGAAAGATGGGGAGAAAGTAGAAAGAATAAATATAAGCAACAAGGGTGTGGAGTGAGTGAAGAATTAGAGGGAGAGAGGAAGTACTGATCTTTCTTTCTTTCTCTCTCTCTCTCTCTCTCTCTTCCTTACCCTCCTCTCCCTTGTTCCTTATCTCTGACAGAAAAGGGGAAGGAGAGGTGACAGGGAAGCAGGTTTGAAACAAGAGGAAAGAGGAAGGGAGAGGGAAGAAACAAAAGCGAGGATGTGACATAACTGGGAAAGGAGAATACATGAGGCAAGTAGTGTGTGAAGGAGGATGATGGGAGGATGGGGAGAAAGTAGAAAAAATAAATTGTTGTGGCAGGGAGTGTCACTGGTAGCACTGGGCCGCCAGGTAGTGAGGTTAGGTGTTGGCAATGATGCAGCAACTGCAAGTGGAGGCAGCCTAGAGAGACCGGAGGTGACATGGAAGGTGATTGGTTGGGAGAGCAGCAGTGTGCTGGGCAATCATGGAGGGACTGACTTTATATAAGGAGCTGTTGCAGCCCTCAAGAGAAAAGCACCCACTTCCTGCCTAACCACACTGTGATGCCAGATAGAAGTGAAGCCCAGACAAAGAGAGAGCCAATTTCCTGCCTACACAACACCTGTGCCGACAGTCTGCAATACGCTCCCCTTGTGTTATGCTATGATGCTAGTCACCAACTGCTGCCACTATGTAGCTGCATCCCAGAGCACGCTGGGAGGATTGTGCCCTGGCAATCTAAGACAATGAGTACCTGATGCTGAGATGTGTGTGTAACACACATCTTCGTGGTCTGTTGCAGTGTGGACTACGGAAGAGATACTGGCGACGCTGTTGGCGAGCTGTGACTTTGTAGCATACTGTGCAGTGCCACTGTACTGTGAGGTGGGTTGTGCTACCCAGCATAATACTCTTTGTTGAGTGAGGCCCAGAGGTGTGAGCCTTACTTATACTGTAGCATGTTAGTGTGCCTTGTGTCCTGTAGTGTTGCTCTGCCCAGGCAATAAAGACAGAAGTGGCTGTGAGACAATGTTTTGTTGCCCTTCCCTCTCTCGGTAGTCTGTTGAGTTCAGACAGGTGTCGTGTGTGTGCCTCACCCCCACTAGCCAAATGAATCCAACAACGACAGCAGTTGTGGATCCTTGTTATGTGTGCTGACTGCCCTGGGTTGCTGCGAGTGGTAAGTGTGTAACAGACCGCGCCTGAAGGCTGGAATGGGCATGCACAACAAAATATTAACAGCAAGGGTGAGGAGTGAGTGAAGAATTGGAGGGAGAGAGGAAGTACTGAGAAATCTCTCTCTCTCTCTCTCTCTCTCTCTCTCACACACACACACACACACACACACACACAAAGATAATGCTAAATTGATGAAAAATATAGAAACAGAGGCAGATCAGAAAGCTTTACAAGATTTGAACCAGATTGAAAAATGGAGCTGTAAATGGGAAATGAATTTTAATGCAAAGAAATGTAGCTTACTGGAATTTGGGAAGAGTAAAAAAAATGCCATCTGGTGATTACAAGTTGGGAGATGATTATATTGGAAAAAGAATAAAAGAAAAAGATCTTGGAGTGATAGTAGGAGACACATTAACAGCTGCTTACCATATAAACAAGATTGTTGGAGAAACAATGAATCTGCTAAGGAATATAAGAATTGCAACTGCATACTTGGATGAAGAAATGATGAGGAAACTAATTGTAATGATGATCCATCCAAAAATGGAATATGCAGTTGTAGCATGGTCACCAAGTCTCAAGAAGCATATCAGGAAACTGGAGAGGATACAAAGAGTAGCAAGAAAGATGATCCCAAACTTAAGTGAGGAGACATACAAAATGAGAATAGAAAAAATAAACCTTCCAATTCTGGAACAAAGAAGGGAGAGAGGAGACTTAATTACAATATATAGACTAATGGAAGAACTGGAAAAGCTAGACAGCAATGACACTGTGATGTAGGATATGAGAGACACTAGAGAGCACTGAAATAAGCTGAAAAAGGAAATTTGTAGAAGATATCAAAAAGAATAGTTTTCCACAAGGAGTAACTGATACATGGAACTGTCTAAATAAGAATGTGGTGCAAACAAAAACTATTCATAGTTTCAAGGCCAAGTTAGATAATAATAGATACAGAGGTGGGACAGTACGAACACAGCTCGTACTAAAGTAATCACAACTAGGTAATCACACAAAGAAAAGATGTGTGTGGTGGTATTTGGGGTTCAATGAAAATAGCTAGAGAGAAAGAAGTGAAAAGGGCTAAAGAAATTACAGCAGAAGAGGTGGAGGAAGGAGATGGGATAAATAAAGAAACTGAAGAGGTTTACAGGAATTGCAAGTATGAACAAAATGGAACAAGACCAATGAAAATAAGATTCATGTGACAAACTGCAGCAGAACATGTCTTGCAAAGAACAGGAACATTAGCAAAAGTACATGGAATGAAGGAAATATGGATAAAAAGAGACATGAACAAAGAAGATACAAGTAAACTGAAAGAATTGGGAAAAGAAGCCCAGTCAAAAAATGGGGAGAGAACACAGGAACAAGTCAAGGAAGATTCACCTGGAAAGTTGTGGACATGAAAGTGAGGAAATGGTGGCACAGAGATGCCATGCAAGATCACCAAGCAGAAGTTTAGAGATTATGTATACTAAAGTGGATGGTTGGTGTTAAGTCTAGTGGAACTAAAAGACTACTTAAAGAACAATTAACCAGATGTGGTATGTTTAACAGAAACCAAAGTAAAAGAGAAAATAAAGTTGGGATTTGCAAGGGAAGGATATAGTACATGGAGGAGAGACAGAAAAGGAAAGGGAGGAGGAGGAATGATATTGGTAAAAGAGAATATTGTTGTTGAGGAAGTGGAATATGGTGATGGAATGGCAGAAACTTTGTGTTATGATTAAGATCAAAGGAAGTAAAAAGAGGAAGGTTATTGTGACATACATACCACCATAAACTAATGCATGAGAGACCAATAGATAAAAAAAAATTATACAACTAGAAACAAGAAATAGTATAGAGAAAAGATAAGCAAAAGTAACAAAATCTTCTCAGTAGGGAACTTCAACACTAAAGGAATCAACTGGGAGATGGAAGTGAAAGAAAATGTCAGGTCATGGAGCAAAGAACTTATGCAAAACTATGATGGTGAATACAATAAAACAGTAGGTGAATGAACCTACAAGATGCAGAGGAGAAAAAGAACCATCACAGATGGACTTAATGCTTACAAAAACCCAGAAAGTAGACCAAATATACATTGAGTCCAATGGGAAAAGTGATCATGTGACAATAGAAATAGTACTACAGGAGGAAAAAATGTTGCACAGGAAAGAACAATACAGAAATGGAGGACAGAACTATGCTAAAGCAAATTTTATAGAACTTAATAAATTTTATAGAAAAATTAACTGGAAAGAAATATTTTAAGGTAAAGCAGTGCAAGAAAATATGAGATATTTTTGAGCAAATATAGAGAGGGGATGCAACAGTTTGTACCAAGTTATAAAGTGAAAATCAGGAAACATGAATGGTATAATGTCAAGCATGTTGAAGCAAAAAAAGAAAAAGGACAAGGGCATGGAAAAAAATGATGAGACAACAGGAACAGAAATGCTAGAGAAGAATATAAAAATGCAAGGAATGAATATATTATAATAAGAAGAGAAGAAAGAAACTTTGAAAGTAACGTAAGAAAATGCAAGGAAGAACCCAAACTCTTCTACAGATATGTAAATGGGAAAATGAAACATAAGGATGGCATAAACAAATCAAAAAGGGAAGGAAGAATTTATGAAACTGCAGAGGAGATGAGTGAACTAATGAATGAGAGTTTTCAACCTGTGTTTACAAAGAAAACTGAATTTGTGGTACTGAAAGTATCAAAGAATGAGGGAATACAGGAGATACAAGTAAAGGGACAAAAAATCAACTAACTGCTGAAAAAGCTAGATGTTAGAAAAGTTATGGGGCCACATCAAGTAAATGGATGAATGTTAAAAGAAAGCCAAGAACAAATGGGAGAACCCATATGGGATATAATTAAGGGCTCATTGAGAACAGGAAAAATACCGAGGGAATGGAAATGACCTAACATAGTGCCAATATACAAAGGGGGGAAAAAAAAGGGAACCATTAAATTATAGGCTGGTGTCACTAACAAGTATTGTAAGTAAGCTTTGTGAAATAGAAATTAAAGACAGATGGGTGGAATATCTAGAAGATAAAAAGAAAATTACAGAAAAGCAATTTGGTTTCAGGAAAGGGAGATCCTGAGTCACAAATCTACTGACCTTCTATATGACAATAATAGATGGAGTGTAAGAGAGGGATGGATGGGTTGATGCAGTAACTGCATGCCAGTGCTTTTTTCATTAGTCATGAGGGAGGAAGGGGTTGTGAGGACGAAATGAAGGACAAATTAGTTAAATCTGGAAAGGTAACTAACTCAGAGAAAATGAGGAATAGCTTGAGTGTTTACTACACAAATTGTAGAAGTATTTTGAATAGAGGAATGGCGTGTGTAGAGAACCTTGATATCTAACCGAAACTTATTAGATATGTCAGGAAAAGTATTTAATCCAGAGGTTAAGGTAGATGGTTATACACTATTCTACAAAGACAGGGAAAACAGGAGAGGAGGAGGCGTCACACTGTACGTTAGGGACACCTTACATTGTTGTATTAATAGTAGAATTAAAACAGATAGCAAAACAGAGATGATATGGGTAGATATTAAGGAAGGATCACAGTCAGTAGTACTGGGATTAGTGTACAGGCCACTGAACAGTATAAAGGAAATTAACACCTCACTATGGCAGGAAATAAATAGAGCAGGTAGGTACAGTCAGGTATGTGTGGTATAAGATTTTAATTTTAGGAATATTGAGTGAAGCCTGATGGTGGGTAACAGTGAAGCAGAAGAACTTCTTAAGCTAATTCAGGATAATTTTTTAAAACAGGTAATCTTTGAACCCACAAAGGGGAATAATATTCTAGATTTAATTCTAACAGGGAGGAAGCAGTCACACAGGTAGAGGTTGAAGGACAGCTATTGTAACAGTGACCATTGTGAAATTAGGTACAAATTATAATGGGAGGATACTTTTAGAAGTAAAAACACTAGTAAATTACCTGACTTCAGGAGAGCAGATTTTGAGGGATTAAAAAGGTACCTCCAAGGAGTTGACTGGAAATGGGTGCAGGGTGAGGTAAGGTCCAGGATGGAGTTGTGAGAGATAAGGCAGGGTAAGAAAGGTGAGGTGAGGTGTAATGGTGAAGGGCAAGAGGAGGGGAGAAGAGTGCAGAAGGGTCGGAGGAGTGAGAGAGGGGGAGATATGTGTATGTTGGAAGGTCAGGTCATGCTGAGATGGGTAAGGCGAGGTCTAGGCGAGTAAAAGATGGAGTGGAGAGGATGGAGGAGGTTGAGATGAGAAAATTTGGGGAAGTGAATGTAGATGAGTTGTATAAATATTTTGTTGATAAATTACATAGAGGACAGTTAGCAAACATCCTTTATGGAGCAATAAGATCACAGAAAAATGATCCTAAATGGATGGCTGTTAGGTTACAACACTACATAATGTGGAAGAATATATATAAAAGATTAAAGGCAGAGAAAGAGGTTTTAAGGCCACAATATAATGAATTAGTTAGAACAGTAAGGAGGTTAATGAGGAAAGGTAAAAACAATTATGAATTAACCCATAAATGACGACTGGCAGGATATCCTGCCACTGCTTATATTCATGTCAGGACACATGGTATTCAGTGTCAGTGCACTAAACACCACTTGATCAGATACCTACATGTTTTATCTTGGTCATTACACATCCACATGTTGCTCTGATTCACGAGTCTGTGTCAGTTATGTGCTATATACAGTCGTGTGAAGGCGTTCGCAAGCATGTCTCAACCAAACATGTTTATGGTTTTTTCCAGACCAGTAACCATTATTATTTTACTCTATAATGACATCTTTTATAAAACTGTATTGAGAAAATATCAGCAAATTGTTTCTTATCGGAGATATAACTAGAAAGAATTTGCTGGCAGGATTTCCTGCCACTTGTCATTCCGATAAACTATTCTCAGTAACAATAAATTGCATAGCATTCTGTTGCCATACAATGTCTGTGACTACAACAAAATGCATAGTAAAATGTGTACACATTGATATTATGTGTTTATTTGTTTGTTTAGTTTTCAGCCTCAGCTTGAATGAAATTCATGATATACTAGAAGAACTTGATTGTGAAGGCACAACAGTAGCTATCAATCCACCACATGAGGATGGTGTTGCAGACACCAATTGTGACTCAAGTGCTTCAAATGACAAAGTCACGTGCAACCCTGATCATCTTCCATGAAGAATTTTGTCTTCTGAAGTAGTTTCTGTTACTACAAGTAATCAAAAGGATGATATGAATGATGAACCAGATGCTCCCTCTACATCATCACAGCCTCCAAGAAAGCATTGAAAAAAAATTGCAATTAGCATCAAGTCTACTGTACCAGGCTGTGTTCAGAAACAAAATGATGATCTAATGAAACTGAAAGAAGGAATAAAGAACCCAGAGAACTGCACCAGGTTGTTTTGGACAGATAAGTGGATAAATGAAGTGTGTGAACAGAGTAAGTTGTATGCACCATAGAAATCTCTTTCAAGTAACAATGTGACACAAGAAAACATGATCTTGTTCATGACCACCCTCGTAATACCAGGGTACAACAATCTTCCAAGTCAGAGACTATATTGGTGTGAGTCTCCTGATGTCTTCCACCAACTAATCTCAGAGAGTATCAGAAGAGATACGTTTGAAGAAATCATGCGCTGCTTGCACTTTGCTGATAACATGAGAATTACAGAGGACAGATTTTACAAGGTACGCTCAATTTTCTGCCATCTGAATGAAGTCAACAAACCAAGGTACAGGCAAGAATTCTACAATGTAGATGAGGTTATAATTCCATATTATGGCAAAAATGGATCCAAGGAGTTTATCAGTGGTAAACCAATATGATTTGATTTCAAAGTCAGGGCAGCATGTACAGCTGATGGATTTCTTCTTCATTCTGAGCCATATTATGGCTATGTACACGAATTCCAGACATTAGACTTGGGCGCGGTCCAAACATAATGATGGAAATGGTCAAGTAAATTGAATTAGAGGCAAGTCAGCATGTTGTATTTGACAATTTATTCACTTCATTACCCTTGCTTGAAACATTGGCTGCTCAAGGTATGGGAACAACAGGAACACTGTGTGAAGATTGTCTCTGCGGAGCTCCACTTATGCCAAAAAAATCAACAGAAGAAAAATTGTGGCTACATTTACCAAATGGACATCGGTTGTCAAGTGGTAAGATAACAAAGTAGTTTGCATGGCTTCAAATAAGTTTGAGCAGGACCCCATTCACAAGGCCAAAAGATGTAATAAGGGTGAGAGAAAGCACACTGAGACTGACATGCCAAACTACAGTTTAGATTATAAGTCAAGGACAGACCTAGGATGCTCAGTGTAGAAGAGGGGGACAGTTGAGTGTCACTGAAGAAGAGGGGATAATTGTCTGGAAGGTTATGTTGATTTGATAGATAGAGGAATTGAGTTTTTGGGGCACTGAACAATACCAAGTTTGCTCTGCCCAATCAGAAATTTTAGAAAGATCAGAAGTCAGGTGTTCTGTGGCTTCCCAGTGCAAAATGTTTACTTCCTGAAGGGTTGGACGTCTATGAAAAGACATGGAAAAGTGCATGTTGGCGTCATTGGCGTAGGACTGGATAGGACAAGAAGTTTGGTTTAGAAGATCATTCATGAATAATAGGAAGAGAGTGGGGACAGGACAAAATCCTGAGGAACACCACTGTTAATAGATTTAAGAGAATTAACAGTATAAATGCTCAAGTTACAAATGCATGGATGCTTTTCAGAGAACTAGGAAATGACATTGGTTTGCTAGACTTTATTTGACATTTTGCCACTGTGATCATGAAAGGGACTGGCAAAAAACAAAAAATTGGCTGGACAAAGAAGACTCCCTGCTGGACTGGCAAAAAACACAGTAAGGTACAATGGCAAGCAACACTGGAGTGTGAAGGGGGACCAGCCAAACTCACGATGTTGTCAATGTTCAAAGAGGACAGTGTATTTATGTAAAATGTATGATGTTCCTGTTCATCCTGTATGCATGGAAGGATACCATTCAGTCTACTTAGTATGTGACAGCATTATAAAGAATAATATTTGTCATGCATTCTGCCTTTGTTTTAGTGTTACATCAGTAATGTGCATTTGTATCATTAATAATCAATTGGAAAACACTATTAGATTGATATAAATAAGCTTTGATTTAAAACTGAGAGTATTTCTAGTTTATAGTGTTTTTTTATAGATGGGAGTTTTTTTTATCTCACTATTGCTGAATGGCAGGAAAACCTGCCATATCAAAAACCAAACTTGTATGTACTTTTCTTATTTCATTCACATTCACAGTTGTAAATGAGTCAATAATAAACATTTTCTGCAAAAATATTTTTTTTACCAATTAGATAATTATCATCATTAATGGGTTAAAGGCAGCCAACCAGGCGAAGATGGACCCTAAAGGATTTTATCAGGTTTATCAGGACTAAGAACAGAGAAACAACAGGCAACATTAAAGGCAACAGATGGGGAGCTAGTTAATTCTGGGGAGGAGATTAGTAAAATTCTGAACAAGTATTTTTTAACTGTCTTCACCCAGGAAAACATGCAGGAAATGCCAAATAGTTAGCAGATATTTAGAGCAGAAGAGAATGAGAAGTTGACAGATATTACCATAACTAAGGAGATAGTGGAACAGGAGATAGATAGGCTGAAAAGTTCAAGTCACTAGGACCAGATGAAATATACCCCAGAGTACTTAAGAAATGCAAAGAGGTTATTAGTAAACCATTACTTTCTGTCTTTGGGAAATTACTTGAGTCAGGTGAGGTACCAGTAACATGGAGGCAAGCTAATGTAATACCCCATCTTTAAGAAGGAAGATAAAACTTTAATGTTTAATTACATATCTCTCAGCTTAACTTCTGTTGTAGGTAAAATAATGGAATCAATAATAGTGAAGAACATTAGGGAGCATTTAGACAAACAGAACTTGATAAATCAATCACAACATGGCTTCACGAAAGGAGAAGTCTTGCCTGACAAACTTGATAAGTTTGGTGAGGTGGTAGATTATGGTGATAGTTATGACATCCTATATCTGGACTTTAGCAAAGCATTTGACAAGATACCCCATCAGAGGCTACTGAGAAAGGTTAGGGCACATGGGACAGATGGGAAGGTATTAGACTGGATAAGGTCATGGCTAAGCGACAGGCAACAGAGTTGTAATGAACGGCTCTATATCTGAGTGGGATCAAGTAATTAGTGGGGTACCAGAGGTATCAGTATTAGGGGCATTGTTGTTTGTAATACATATCAGTGACTTGGATCGTGGAATTAGTAGTGATGTTAGTAAATTTGTGGGTGACATGAATATAGGTAGATTAATTAGGTCAGAATCAGATGCCATTGCCTTGCAGGCAGATTTGGATAGGATGAACGAATAGACAGACAGATGGCAAATGCAGTTTAATACCAAAAAATACAAAATACTTAGCATAAGTAGAGGAAACCCACACAGTAGGTACACAATAAACAATGAAATTCTGATAGGTTCTGAGTATGAAAAATATTTAGGAGTTATAGTTAACTGAACTCTGTCCAAAAAAGCAATAAATAGACGCCAGAAACGGGGCAAATAGGGTATTAGGATTAATCTTTTGGAGCGTTAAAAGCAGAAGTCCCAAAGCAATATTAAAATTATAATTGGTGCTGGTCAGATCTCATCTAGACTATGCTGTGCAGTTCTGGTTCCCATATTACAAGAAGGATATAAGTCTATTAGAATCAGTACAAAGGAAAATGACTAAAAGGATACACGGGATGAGGAGTATTCCTTATGAAATGAGATTGAAGCTGTTAAATTTACATTCTTTATAGAGAGACATAGGTTAAGAGGTGATTTGATAGAAGTCTTTAAGTGGTATAAGGTTTATAACAAGGGGGACGTAAGCAAAATTCTTAGGATCAGTAACCAGGATAGAACAAGAAATAATGGGCTCAAGATTGAAAAATTTAGGTTTAAAAAAGAGATAAGAAGAAATTGGTTCTCAAATAGAGTGACAGATGAATGGAACAGACTCAGTAATCAAGTTGTTAGTGCTGTGTCATTAGGGAGCTTTAACAGAAAATTAGACAGATTTATGGATGGGGATGATAAGTGGAAATAGGTAGGTATATTTCATACAGGGACTGCCACGTGTAGGCCTGATGGCTTCTTGCAGCTTCCCTTATTTCTTATGTTCTTATACCTGGATCTTAAAAAAACATTCGATAAAGTTCCCACAAAAATCTTATGTGGAAACTAGAGAATGGAGGATTAAAGGGAGCAATATTGGGATTTATCATTTACAAGGGAGGGAAATGAGAAGAGTAATCAAAGACACTAAATCAAGTTGGTGTTGAGTGACAAGTGAGGTACAGCAAGGATCTGTGTTGACACTTATTATGTTTAAAATATATTTAAATGATATGACAGTCTAAATAGTTATATAAACCTGTTTGCTGATGATGCAAAAATAATGAAAATAAGAAAGGATGCAAATGATTGCAAGGAGTTACAAAAGGATACTGACAAGATACATATGTGGAGCCAAAGATGGAAACAAGAATTTAAAGCCAGAAAATGCCACATGTTGGAAGAAAGAAAAAGTAAAAAGATAGCTTCATGGAAGTACAAAAATGGGAGGATAAATAATAATGAAAAGTAATGAAGAAAAAGATTTGGGAGAAATGATTCAAAGACACATTATCACCTGAAAGACACATAAACAGGATATTGGGCTCTACCCACAGCTTGTTAACAAACATTAATGTGGTGCTTAATTATTTTGATAGAAGATACAATGAAGAAAATTATAACAATCATGATACATCCTAAATTTTGATATGCAGCAGTAATTTGGGCTCCACATAGAAAAAATTATATATGGAAACTGGAAAGAATACAGAGGACAGCGACAAAGATGGTACCTAAATTGAAAGACTTAAGCTATAAAGAAAGACTTGAACAGATGGGTTTACCAGTGCTACAAGAGTAAAGAGAAAGAGGAGACCTGAAAACAATGTACAAATTAGTAAACAATATAGAAAGAATAAATGGAAATGACTTGGTACCACAGATAGAGGAGGGAGAGAGATGGATGAGGAGGCACAGGAAGAAAACAAAAAAAGAATGAATTTTCAAGTGATATCAAGAAATGCAGCTTCCTGTATAGAACTATTGAAATCTAGAATGATCTGAAGGAGAAGGTGGTTGCGGCAAATGGTGTACACATGTTTGAAAAGAAGGTGGATAAATATGGTTATGGAGACAGGATAAAATAAGCTTTGGCTCGTTCCCTCTACAATACAACTAGGTAAACACACACACGCACACACACACGTGCACACACACACACACACACACACACACACACACACACACAAAGAGAGAGAGAGAGAGAGAGAGAGAGAGAGAGAGAGAGAGAGAGAGAGAGAGAGAGAGAGAGAGAGAGAGAGAGAGAGAGAGAGAGAGAGAGAGAGAGAGAGAGAGAGAGAGAGAGAGCGCGCGTGCGCGCGCGCACACACACACACACACACACACACACACACACACACACACACACACACACACACACACACACACACACACACACAGAGCCTTATCCATCCATGTATGGATGGGGGATTCCACTCATATTGCTCTTTTAAACAGGATGGAATCACAAGCTTTTTGTCTCATCAACTCCTCTCCTCAAACTGACTGTTTTCAGCTTTATTCTCATCACCGCAGTGTTGCATCTCTTGCTATCTTCTACTGCTATTTTCATGCTAACTGCTCTTCTGATCTTGCTAACTGCATGCCTCCCCTCCTCCCGTTGCCTCACTGCACAAGACTTTCTTCTTTCTCTCATCCCTATTCTGTCCACCTCTGATGCAAGGGTTAAGCAGTATTCTCACTCATTTATCTCTTTCTCTGGAAAACATTCTGGAACTCCCTGCCTGTTTATGTATTTCCACCTTCCTATGACTTGAAATTCTTCAGGAGGGAGGTTTCAAGACACTTATCTTTCAATTTTTTACTACTGCTTCAGATCCTATTCAGGGACTGGTATCTCAGTGAGCATTTTTTTTTAATGGATATTTGTTACCCTTGACTGGTGTCCCTCTTATGAGAGAGAGAGAGAGAGAGAGAGAGAGAGAGAGAGAGAGAGAGAGAGAGAGAGAGAGAGAGAGAGAGAGAGAGAGAGAGAGAGAGAGAGAGAGAGAGAGAGAGAGAGAGAGAGAGAGAGAGAGAGAGAGAGAGAGAGAGAGAGAGAGAGAGAGAGAGAGAGAGAGAGAGAGAGAGAGAGAGAGAGAGAGAGAGAGAGAGAGCACATTGCATCAAGGTCACTAGCTGGTTGTCTTTTCTACTTTCCCTCCAGACAGCATGGTTACAGAAAATTATGATAAAAAAAAAAAAAAAAAAGACATGGAACAATGAGTTACATATGTTGTTATACTGATGTAAAGAAACTGACAGTCTGCAACAAGCAGTTCGTGTTTAGTGTGACCACAACTCCATCCGCAGTGCATGGGACTTTTAAATCGAGTTGGCTGCTCCAGATTTTGTGCACTGCTTCTGAAATCTTTTACAGCAAGTCCATAGTACTGAGGTATGAGTGTATATACACACACATGAGTGTACATTATATATATATATATATATATATATATATATATATATATATATATATATATATATATATATATATATATATATATAGTGGAATCTCAGTTACCAAATGCCTTCCTTTTTGAAAAAGTCAGTTTTTTTAACAAAATTTTGAGATCATTATTGCAGAACCATAATTCAATTCTAGAACAAAGTTACTTGAATTCAAATATTAAGATATAGGAAAAGCTGCCATTTATTACTAATTTATAGTTTCTATAAATACTTTGTTTTTATATATTTGGAGAGGCACAAAGTGTAAGAGAGTAATTCAATCTTTAAAATAAGGTAAATGTGATCATGCTGAAAACTCTCAATGTAAACAAACAGTTTTCAGCGCTCAGGAGTTATCCTGAGTGGCTCCCTCGATGACCCCCAACACCATCACTGCTGCAGAACTGCATTTTTCCAGTAGCTTTTCCCAGCAGCAAGATGTCTAAGTGTTTGATCACTATTTTAGCAGTGAGTTGTTCCTTTCTGCATCCTTGTGTAAGGCTTACCTCACTAGATCAGTGACAAAGAGAATAACAGCATGGTCTAAACAGTATCTCCTGATGAGTTCTGTGTCACTAAGTTCATTCAATACATCCTTTCTGGATAAATAACTTCTGAGCTGGAGATGTTGTGAAGTAGCCATCTTTGCCATGGGAGCATCTGTCATAACTCGCTAAGACAAAGTAAACTGGTGTCTGAGAATGGATTAATCCATTTTATGTTGATTCCTATGGGGAAAATAGTTTTGGTTTTCAAACTTTTCAGATTTTGAACAGCATTCAGGAATGAATTAAGCTCTAGAACCAAGATTCCAATACACACACACACACACACACACACACACACACATATATATATATATATATATATATATATATATATATATATATATATATATATATATATATATATATATATATACATATATACATACATATATATATATATATATATATATATATATATATATATATATATATATATATATATATATATATATACACACACTAAAATCTCCATAAACCAAAAAATATGGGGCGAGGTGGCCGACGGTTTATCCGACAGTTAATTTTATCCGACAATACACATTTTTGGCCAGTTTCCATATATATATAAACATGTTCATTTATTGTTTATATACTTATTATAATTGTTAGCACATTATAAGCACATTATAAGCCCTAAGAAAGATATTTACAGTATATTTTGTTATTACATGCTGTACAGAATGCACTAACTGGAGTGCATTCAAGGGGGGTTGTAGGACCTTGACCTGCAAAAAAATGTTTTTTCTTTTATATTTTTCTGTATTTTTTCTATTTCTTTTGGTACATGCAATGTTTTGATAGAAAATTTCTTTCCCTTACACAATGAAGTGTCCTGTCATGAAATTCTACGGTTTCACACACCGCGAGATACATGATAAGAATTTTTCCCCTTTTTTCCCATATTCTTCTGATGTAGTCTCCTATGAAAATCTATGGTTTCTCTATCTGTGTACATCAGAGAATGGGAAATTTTTTAACTCTGATTAATATTTCTTGGATTTATATACGAAAAATAAAAATATATAATAATTTCTTTCATAAATCCAAAAAATAGTCAATGTATCTGCATCATATATCTTTTGCATTAAAATTTTATTGATTTCAAAAAGTGGAACACTAATTTTTACTAAGAAATATGGTGATTCTATCCATCCCCCTCTTGGTAATCAAGCGTGAAATCATGAATTGCTTTAGGTGTATGTACAAAACCAATCAGAGTAACTAAAGGAAACTATGTCTGCTTTTTCTACATATCCTGAATGTATATATACTGTGAATTTCAAGTCCCTAGCTGAAATAGGTAAATTATAGTAACCCCTTTAACTTTATTGCTTGATATCTCAAAATGGCAGATTTTGGCATGTAAAAATTATCTTCTTTGTTGCTATTCCTGTTACACATATATGAGCTATTGCAGTTTATGACAGTATGAGAGATGAATAATATCTGCTATCAAAATTACTGTTTGGACTTGATTTTCATTTTTGGCAAATTTTTTCTACTTTTCATCGAACTAAAAAAAAAAAAAAAAAAAAAAAAAAAAAAAAAAAAAAAAAAAAAAAAAAGCAACAGCAGTTATTGATCTATCCTTCCTGATTAAGATGCTTTTTTTGAATGAAAGAAATTGGTCAATAAATAAGGGAGGAGATATGAGTTGAACATAGATAATTTCACATGGGATTTGCGATTCTACAACACCCCCTCCCCTCTCAGGTTACCAGGGATGCCCAATTCTCAACTGAACACTTTCTTTGTGCAGTGTGTATTGCCTGCTCAGGTGACTTGGGCTACCCCCCACCAAGGAGGTGGTGTGCTCCATGCTCTGATGACATCACAACAAAAATGGCTGCTCAACCATACTTATATTGGTTATACTTGCTCATTTATTGCAGATGACTACAATACTGGCAGCATATCTGCAATGATATGCACTAGTAAGTAAAGCACTGAGTCTTAAATATATAAAATAATGAAAATAGAGGAAATGGAATGGGTAATGAATGACATTAGTAATGGATCTTCACCAAAAACTTCGTTGCCAAGGAGAGCAAGTGCTCCATAATACAAATCACTAATTGGATAAGCACCAGCCATAAGTTTACTGTTACAGAGTTGGGCAGAAAGTGGCAGTTTCCATGGCAATGTCAGTGATTTGTTTACAGTATTCCTGGAGGCACCCAAAACTGTTCAGTTGGGCTACTTGGGCTACTTGGGTTACCTGGGCCACCCGAGTCATAGTACTGAAAACAGGCCTGATCATTTAAGAGTTCACTTAACATTATGCAGCTACACACTTAGTGTTTAATTAAGTGCTCACTTAACTGTACACAACACACTGGTCACATAAAAGTTAATATAACACTATGCACTGTACTACTCGTGTACTTTTGCTTATCGCTCAGAGTTGCCTTGAGGGCATTTGGGTTATCCAATATTCGGCTTATTCGGGGTTGATTTAGGGAGGTTTTACTGTATGTATGTATGTATGTATATCTCTGTGTGTGTGTGTGTGTGTGTGTGTGTGTGTGTGTGTGCATATATATATACTCGTATATATATATATATATATATATATATATATATATATATATATATATATATATATATATATATATATATATATATATATATATATATATATATATATGAGGTGAACAGGGATACATTTAAGGCTTTACTGCAATGTTTCACCTTCACAGAAGGCATCATCAGGCTAAGAGTCTTGCAACATGCCCTTGGGTCTCTGGAATAGTTACTGGAGAGCAAGGGAGAGATGAAAACTACAAGACACTGCCCTGCCAAAAGAAATTTAACAAAACAGTCATAGATATCAGGATTTCTAGTCTCTTTATTCATGACATCTCAGTTGCCAAAGAGAGAGAGAGAGAGAGAGAGAGAGAGAGAGAGAGAGAGAGAGAGAGAGAGAGAGAGAGAGAGAGAGAGAGAGAGAGAGAGAGAGAGAGAGAGAGAGAGAGAGAGAGAGAGAGAGAGAGAGAGAGAGAGAGAGAGAGAGAGAGAGAGAGAGAGAGAGAGAGAGAGAGAGAGAGAGGGGGGTCGGGTGGGAGGGGGAGGTCTTAAATGGAAGAGATAAGGAGGAGGATATGACAAAATGCAGAAACAAGGAGGGAGGGGGATAAGGTGAATATCAGATAGGATTGAGAAAGGTGTAGCTTAATTTATGCATCATGACTTCTGGCCAATGATACTTACAAAAATTTCTAGAGTTGACAGGTCACTTTGGCCAAAAATAAGGGTAAAAAGGCTGCTTCATCAAGTAGGGAGCCGACTGTACACTGCATTACATGAACTTTAAGCCAAAAAATATACTGATGTGTTAGAAATGCATACACTTCTAAAAAAAATATTTTAAGTTTTTGAGATCAGAAAGAATATTTTCTTTTAATTAAGAGAAAAACTCTGATGTGTCGTAAGATATTGAAAATTATGGCTTGGTTTTCAAAGAAATACAACAACCATAGTTGTCTTTTCATGACTCCTAAATTTTTTCCTACAAAGGTTATAGACTACATCAGTGTCATTCTGATAGTTTAACTAAGAGCTTGTTGCATGAATGCAGGAAGGTCAAATTAGGTGCCTTTTTCAGGCCAGTGGCAGAGTACAATGAAGTTGCATAATGACAGCAAGCTTTGAGTCCCAATTGTGACACTCCTAATGCAGATGAAAAATGAAAATAAAAAAATGCATTTCTAATACAGGTTGGTCATCACTAATCCAACACTAATTTTGGCTAGGGTGATTTCAAATTTCACAGGTTGCTGCACCAACCTACCTCCCTGCTGTTTATTGGAAAGATGACAAAAAAATATTTAGAGTTTTCAACAAAAATTTGTAAAAAAAAAAAAAAAAAGAAAAAAAAAAAAGAAGAAAAAAAAAAAAAAAAAAAAACTGAGGAAGCAGTGTTAAAGTGAAATAGAAGCAATACAAGGATAAGAGAAGCAAGGAATGGATGAACTAAGAAGTGTTATGGAGAGAAACTAAGAAGTGTTATGAGGGGAAACATATCACAAGGGAAACATATTACAAAAAGAAGCTACTTGTTGCATAAACACCTGACAACACTGCCATACTCAGAGAAGCCCTACCAAACTGTTTTTCTCCATTTATTATTAAACCTGCTAAGTTTTAGCTCTAGCCATGGTTCCAGTGAATAAAGGAAATGCTTCTTGCTGTGTAAAGAGCACTGTACATATCCATAAAAGATAAGGTTGAAGTTAAAACAGTTTATGACAAAGAAACAAAGAAAAATATTGTATTGCCTATACTGATACTATCAGTATCAACTAGAAATTAAGTGGTATTGGTACAGCCCCACTTACCAATCAACTTGTACTGATTTATGAAGCATTAATTTTAAAGAAAGGATTAGGTGCTTAACTGCTGGGATAAGCGTACTCTAACCAACCTCTCTGTAATCTGGCAAAATCGTTAATCTGGCACACTAAAGGTTCCAATGGTGCCGAACTAAAATGACGTCTGCAAAAAAAAAAGCTCTAGTAGCACAACAATTGTCTTTGTAGCAATAACCCATGTTATTGCCCCTTTTACAGCTGCCTCAAACTGGGTTAGCTTCCCCCAAGTCACCACCTACGTGACTTGGTACAGGGCTTAATATGGGTTACAAGGTCCTCTTTTGACTCTTGCACCCTTTACAAAAATAGTCATGAAACCAGATTACACAAAAAAGGTTGTCAGCCTGTTCCACCCACCAGAAAGTAAGGGAATATTATAATAACAACTGCCAAATCACTCAAACAGCTGGGAAAGAATCGATAGCTACGTCCTAGGAAGAGACAGTCACAAAAAGGGGCACACACTTAAAAAGGTTGAGGTATAAGACCTCGTTGGACAACCACCTTCGAATAATGAACCGCCCATTGCCCAACAAAGTATTATATCCTCCAGCTGAGTAGTTTTGTTTACAGCCTCCTGGATGGCAGGCCTTGGCAGGGGCTGAGGTGGGAGTAAAGTTTCATTACACAGCGGCAAATTTAAAGTCCTCTGTGGCCAAACACTCTACAGGAGCCTGGACCAGCAGTAGCATTTAACAAAAACAATGTACACAAACAAACTACCCACAAAAACAACCAGTCGACTGCTCACTGTCACCAGGTACTTGCCTCACCAGGAGACGAGGAGTCATGTTGCAATCTACACTGAGTGCCTTGCAAAGAAATGCACTCACAGGCAGACTGATGGAGACACCTAAGCACTACACATGTAAGCAGGGGTGTACTGCAGTAAATTACTCAAATACCCCTTAAAGAAACTGACCCTTCTAGCTGTAATCACTTCCCAGTCTCCTCCGAACAACACAGTCTGCCTTCGTACGTCTATCTCTTGTGGTGGCTGGACTATGACTGAATGTGGAAACGCAATGCCTCCCAGTCGTCACCAAGATGCGAGTCATGAGAGACGGGAGGGGGAGGAACAGGGAGACACCCCACCCCACTGTGCTGCTCACATCATTCACCGCTAGTTGGCAAAATAAAACACTTACTCTTTGGAAAATTCTGGTGACTCAATTATAAGACCTGGATAAATACTGACTATGCCTTTGTCAAGGGCAACTCTTCTGCTATAAAGTATGTGAGGCTTAACAGGAGGAACTAAAGAGAAAGTGCTAAAAATCAAATAGAGATAGAGACTGGGTGGAAAATATAAAACTTTTAATGTAACTGTGAGAGCGAGGCAGAGTCATGACGCAGCAGGAATTCCCACTTCTCTCTCTTTCTCTCTCTCTCTCCTTCATCTCTCTTCTCATCCTTCCTTATTCATTCTTATTTCTCACTTCTTATTCCCCAGCTACTTATGTCCTACATAACACCCAATACAACATTAAATCAGTCTCACCTGCCAATGTGGGCCACAGAAAACATGATGCCAGTCTCATTATTAGCCAACATGACTGTGATGAGGCAAGTAGATGGCCGGATGGATTCTAGCACTGCTTCAGGAAGGTTCTCCACTCCAAGATATGTTACATCTGAAGATTATAAAATCTTTAAATTTCTAGTCTTTATCCTTACATAAAACTACAAAGATGGTCAACAAGAATCAAATGTCACAATTAATACAAAATTCATAAAGATTGATAACTATCACATATAAATTGTTTTTATGCAACTCTATCTTACAAAGGTAAGGATACCATAAAGGATGTATTTGCATTAATTTGATGCAATATGTACAAAATATTCAAATAAAAATATGCTTTTTCACTCTGCTTATACAAATAACTCAAGGTAATTAATTTACAAATAAACTTTTCATGTGCATCACTTGCTTTATGAAATGTGGCCTGACATTGTGTATTTTACCCCCTTTGATACAGATATCTAAATAAGTTTCACACACTTGAACAATTATATTCCAAGATCAACTTACCATATTTCCTCAGGTATTGGTCAAGTTCTAAAGTCCAAATATTTTGGCAAAATATTGGGGGTAAGACTATACACAGAGGCAAGATTTCTTAGGTTGAAAATCTTGGAATCTAAGCATAATACAGTTGATCCTCCTCTAATGTGAATTTTTGTTAAGTGATTTTTGTGCAACATCTCCTAAAAAAGCAGAATGGTCTCTTCTTATGCAACCAAAATCTACTCTAATGTGACCTGACTGCCACCGCTCACCTGTGAACAATAATGAAGCAAGACTTGTGTCACTCATTGAAATTGAACGACTTTTCACTAAAACTGCAACAGCACAGCCCCTCTACTCCTGTGCTGCAATGGCCAACCACACAAACTCCAGTCCCAGCACCCAGCCCCCTTATCACAAGAGCACCCACCTCACTTTGGACAAAAAGCAGGAATTAATACATATGACTGAAGCTGGAAAGTGATAGATAAAGGCCTTTAAGGTAAAACAAATCAACCATCTGCACTGTATTTTTGTTGCCAAAACTTTATCAATACATTATGGGCTCAAAAATGGGATTTTGGGTGGGGATGCAGTAGGAAATAACAGGTTTTGGGAGTACCTCTATCATGACACCTTTACTGAAGAAAATTATCACATTAGAGGAGGACCAACTGTACAGTGCTAGTACCACCTCTTGCATTCAGAAATTTACTTACTATGAACAATAAACAAGACAGATCCTTACCAATTACTTAGTAATGAATAAGTGTTGTGCCCAAGTGCTGTTTCTACCCCTAAACACAATATGGCACTAGCTTCTTTATCGAGGAGCTATTGTTCTTTTGAGTAATTCCTGAAGACATACTCAGGCACGTCTAGTATAAAATCAGTTATGATACTCCTTGCCATCCACTGACCCTTACTATGACTGAAATACCAGAATCAAGGGCAGATTTGTGATCTCTTTCGAAGCTCATATGACACATGAAAAAGAATGACAAGTTACAGCTTGAAGTTATGTTATCAGGAAAAAAAGTATGCCCACCCACCAGTAAACCTATGGGCATCAATCACATCATGGCAGTGCCCTCAAATGATTTTCTACACTTTCAGCAACTCAGAATCTAAAAAAAGGTGTATGAGTGATGTAAAGTATGATTTATTGCCATAGTCAACCGAGCTTGTCTCAACATCATTTCTTATTCATTCCCATTCACACTCATCTTCCTTTTGCCCTCCAGTTTTTCTCCACATTCTCAGTGGTGTTCCCAGAATATCTGGCACATGGGGAAAAGCATTCATTTCAAGCTTCCATCTCCACTCCAACAATTCTTCACTATAAACATATTTCTGCTATATCCCACATAGTATGAGACTAATGGTATAAAAAGGATTAAAATTTTAAGGAATCAAGAGGCCTAAACCAAGATGATCAATTTTCTCAGACTGAAATGAGACTGGTGAAATCTTGGGGTGGAGAAAAAAAAAATGCTCTTAAGAAATAGATTGTAGATAAACACAAAACTTGAAGTAGTAGTAGTAGTAGTAGTAGTAGTAGTAGTAGTAGTAGTAGTAGTAGTAGTAGTAGTAGTAGTAGTAGTAGTAGTAGTAGTAGTAGTAGTAGTAATAATAATAATAATAATAATAATAATAATAATAATAATAATAATGATTATGATTATTATCATTATTATTATCATAATAATGAAAACTGAAGCATGATAAAGAAATTACCAAATGAGACATATACACTTGAGCCTGTATGATATCCCTGTCATTTGTCATCCAGGTTGGACCTCTTCCCCACTCCCCTCCTCTATATACACTCCTACACATTCACCACCATGCCTGACAATTGTCCTGCCAAGCAATTGTCAAATGTGAAGAAGGCCACAATTAGAGAAAATTACAAAGCTTACTGGACATATTTCCACCATCAAGTGCTTCAAGGCTGCTGCCAGAGCTGCACATCCAAGGTTAGTGACACTTCTATGTAGAATAAAAAAAAAAAAAATAGAACACAGCTGGAAAGCTGAAAAAATACATCCTGGATGACTGGAAGACACGTTATAATGCACCGAAAAATGCCATCTTGCCAGGCCCCTGAACCTTTCATCTCTCACTTGAGGAGAGGAGGAACACACACACACCCATCACAAGAGTAATAGTGAAGAAGAGACTTCCAATTTGTACAGAAATGTGAAACGTACACTGAAAGTTGATGAAGTACACGAGACTTACCGTAGGTCAGTTGAAATGTGCTTCTAATCTTACAAGCAAATCACGTCTGCTGAAGGGAGCTTTCACATGAAAATTAAGTTAGTGAGGAGTAATAAATCCATGTTGGATTTCATTACAGAGCATGAGTAAGGAGGCCTGTAGGTGCCAGCTGCTATAAGGAATAATTAACTGAGAAGACTGTCAAGCAATCAGCATTGGTGACAATACAGAGCTGCTACAGTAGTGAATGCAAGAGTTTATTTCGTTTGCCAAAGAATGTTACAATAAATACATAATATATAAACAGTAGAAACTCTGAATGGAAGAGCCTGTATGAATACACATAAAGGCAAGTCATTATTACCCACCACACATTCCAGATTATGAAGTGACTGTCTTAATATCACTTGAATGTTAATGACCTTGTATAATACTTAAAGAATTTTTACTTATGATAACTTGGATAATCTAAAATTCATTAAATATGCTTACAGGGTTCATTGCAGCTGATGATGCTATATCAGAAATTTAGTGTATTGTGCACTAAGTATCCAAGCTCAGAGAATGTCCCAGCTCATCACCAATAGGAACCACATGTTCCATCTTCATTAACATTTATAATGGATATCCTCTTGAAAAAGTTGTCTCACTTTTCATCCAAATGTTTACAGAACTGTACTGTAACTGTAGTAACTTTCTTTAAGACTGGAAGCTGTGACACAGCCTGGAATGCAATGTAATTCTATTGAGCTTAGTGATGACTATTTTATAGAAGGCCAGTTAGCTGTAGAAATCTTATATAAAATATGGCTTGCATGACTTGTCTCGAGGTCAAGGGTGTCTGCTCCCAAGAGGATGGTGAGATTGAGTCTGTGGACATCCAGTCTGTTAAGTAAATCTCTCAGGTAAATACTAGGAGTGTAGTTTCTTGGCCAGTAAGTGAAGAAGTATAAAATTTGTTTCCCTTCTTTATGAGGCTTCACCCAATACATATACAGAAAACATATAAATCATCTTGAAAGGTTGCTACTACATGTATTGTGGGACATGTAGCACAAAGACAAGAGAAAAGTGGAAAAAAAATAAATAAATGAAATAATAAAAAAAAAAATAAATAAATAAAAATAAATAAATAAATAAAAATAAATAAATAAATAAATAAATGTTTATGACAAACGTCACAGAAAAAAACGTGTCTTAGAATTGGCTGTACATGTACATAATACTGTACAATACTATTTTCTGTAATGATGTCCAGTAAATAACAAGAACTAATCAGATATACAGTAACTGAATATGCCATGAACAAATTAGGATGGATATTAACCCTTTTGCACTAAAAGCAATGTATGGAATCTTCATAAGCTTCTACAAGAAGGAACTGGATATAAAAGAATAGATTTTAGATGATTGGAAGTGGCTGTAGAACAAGTAAAAAAATTTCAGAATGGTTAGTAATTAAGGAAAGATGTGCCAAAAAAACAGTGAAGGGTTAAAGGGACTACTGCAGTTACTTTCTTCATTATTTGTTTTTGCTACCCTGACAAACTTGTGTAATACATCACTGCCTATTGAAGGCACTTCTTGAAAAACAGCATCTTTAATATTGCATCTTTTATCAAATCTGTGTAACCACCAACAAGAAACTTTAAATGGGGATGAGTTGGTGACTTCTTTTCTTACGCAATTGTGCATAGTAAATTCTTGCACACTCACATATCTGTGGGCTGTCAATAACTGCACTTTCAGCTAACCTTCTCTTAAACAATGCTATAACAAAATGTTCAGTGATCAGCATCAACTAATTTTTCAATTATAGTTCAAGACTTTACCTGAACAAAACCTTCTCACCACCAAAGTTTTTCTGAGTCACACAGTTGGTTTGATCTTTTCTTTATTTTTCTGATGTTATGCACTGTAAATTAAGGAATATTAAGCTGTTTGACAATATCACATGTCTGTACCCTTTCTCAAGTCAGTTACTTTCTGCTTCTCATGTAAACTATATTAAATTTCAAACCCTTCATGTACTTCCTCCTCATTTTCAGTCCATTGGGCTTTTTAGATGTCCCACCATTTTTATGTTTATCTCCCAAACCTCCCACAATCATCATTATGTGGCACGTTAACTGTAAACTCTACTACACACAAGAAAATGCAAAAAAAAAAAAAAAAAAAAAAAAAAAAAAAAAAAAAAAAAAAAAAAATCTTGACAGGCTAGAAGATATCTGTGAATTGAATGGTAAAGCCAATACAGTGTATGCATGTACAGGTTATGAATGACATCATTCCAAGATGGCTGCAAAATAATAAATGCAAAGTATACCAAATTGCACTCAGTAAAGCTAGTTTGTTATTGTGCTTTGGAAAGTTTTTAAGCTGTTGTCAAATGGTGAAACTGCCAGATTTATAAATAACAGATGCAAGGCTCCACTGTAATAATAAAAATAACGACAGCAACAACAACAACAACAACAATAATAATAATAATAATAATAATAATAATAATAATAATAATAATAATAGATACATAACACATGGCATATTGCATTAATGTGAGACTAAAGGGAGCAGCTGCAAGGGAGTGTGTGTGTGTGTGTGTGTGTATTTATCTAGTTGTATTGTACAGGGCACGAGCCAAAACTCATTTTGTCCTGCCCCCATAACCATATTTATCCAATTTCTCTTTAAACATGTGTACACTGTTTGCTGCAACCACCTCTTCCTTCAAATCCTTCCAGATTTCAATAGTTCTATACAGGAAGCTGCATTTCTTGATGTCGCTTGAATATCCAGTCTTCATTTTCTTCCCATGCCCCCTCATCTGTCTCTCTCCTCCATCTGTGGTACCAAATCACTTCTGTCTGTTCTTTCTATACTGTTTACTAATTTGTACATTGTTATTAGGTCTCCTCTTTCTCTTATCTCTTGCAGTGTTGGTAATCCCATCTCTTCCAAGTCTTTCTTTATAGCTTAAGTCATTCAATTCTGGTACCATCTTCATCGCTATCCTCTGTATTCTTCCCAGTTTTCATATATCTTTTTTTTCTATGTGGAGCCCAAACTACTACTGCATATTCCAATTCTGGTCGTATCATGCTTGTTATAATTTTGTCCATCATTTCTTTATTTAAGTAGTTAAATGCCACCCTAATGTTTGTTATCAAGCCAAATATCCTTTTTATGTGCCTTTCAGGTGATAGTGTGTCCTGAATCATTACCCTCAAATCTTTTTCATTATTTTTCATTATTATTTCTCCTTCCATTTTGTACTTCCATGAAGGCCTCTTTTTACTTTTTCCTATTTCCAACATGTGGTATTTTCTGGCATTAAATTCTAGTTTCCATCTTTGGCTCCAAGCAGGTATCTTGTCAGTATCCTTTTGTAACTCTTTGCAGTCATTTTGATCCTTTATTATTTTCATTATTTTTGCATCATCAGCAAAAAGGTTTATATAACTATATAGATCATCTGTCATATCATTTACATATATATGAAACATAACAGGTACCAACACAGATTCTTGCAGTACTCCACTTGTCACTCTGCGCCAATTTGATTTAGTGTCTCTGATTACTGTTCTCACTTCCTTCCCTTGTAAATAATCCTCCATCCATCTCAATGTTACTCCCTTTAATCCTCCTCCATTCTCTAGCTTCCATATAAGACTTTTCTGGGAAACTTTATCAAATGCTTTTTTGAGATCCAGGTAAACTACATCAACCCATCCATCCCTCTCTTGCACTCCATCTATTACTCTCATAAAGAAGCTCAGTAGATTTGTGACACAGGGTCTCCCTTTCCTGAATACAAATGGCTTTTCTGTAATTATCTTTTCATCTTCTAGATATTCCAGTCTTTAATTACTAATTCACAAAGCTTGCTTACAATACTTGTTAGTGACACTGGTCTATAAATGATTTAATAGTTCTATTTTATTTCTCCCGCTGTATATTGGCACTACCATTCCCTTGATACTTTTCCTTTTTCTAAATGAGCTGTTAATTATATCCCATATGGGTTCTTCCACCTGTTCTCTGCATTCTTTTAATATCCATCTATTTACTTGACTTGGTCCCATAGCTTTTCTAACATCCAACTCTTCCGGCAGTTTCTTGATTTCATCTTTTTACTTGTATCTCCTGCATTCCCTCATTCTGTGATACCACTTTTGGTGCCAGAAATTCAATTTCCTTTGTAAACACAGATTGAAAACTCTCATTCATTAGTTCACTCATCTCAGTAGTTTCATAAATTTTTCCTTCTCTTTTTAACTTGTTTATGCCATCCTTATGTTTCATTCTCCCATTTATGTATCTGTAGAAGAGTTTGGGTTCTTTCTTGCATTTTCTGTGTCACTTTCAAAGTTTCTTTCTTCTTCTCTTTGTATTTTACTATATTCACATTCCTTGCTTTTCTGTATTCTTCTCTGCCATTTCTGTTCAGTTCTCATAATTTTCTTCCATGCCGTTTTTTTCTTTTTTGCTTCTACAAACCTGGCATTATACTATGCATGCTTCCCAATTTTCACATTATAACTTTGTACAAACTGTTGCACCCCCCTCTCTATACTCACTCAAAAATATCTCATATTTTCTTGCACTACTTTACCTTCAAACAGCTCTGACCAGTTAATTTTTCCATAAAATTTATTAAGTTCTGCAAAGTTTGCTTTAGCATAGTTCTGTTTTCCATTTCTGTATTGTTCTTTCCTGTGCAACACTTTTCCTCCTGTGGTACTATTTCTATTATCACATGATTGCTTCTTCCCAGTGGACTCAGACAATGTATACTTGGTCTACTTTCTGGAGTTTTTGTAAACACTCAGTCAAACTGTGATGGTTCTTCTCTACATTTTGCAGGCTCATTCACCCAGTGTCTCATTGTATTCACCATCATGGTTTTGCATAAGTTCTTCGTTCCATGACCTGACATTTTCTTTCACTTCCATCTCCTCCCAGTTAATTCCTTTAATGTTGAAGTTGCTTACTAAGAGCACTTTGTTACTTTTCCTTATCATTTCCTCTATACTATTTTTTGTTTCTAGTTGCATGTTTTTAAATTTATTGGTCTTCCATGCATTAGTTTTTGGTGGTATGTATATCACAATGATTTTCCTTTTTTCATTTCCTTTGGTCTTAATCACAACACTCAATGTTTCTGCCATTCCATCACCATATTCCACTTCCTCAACAACAATATCCTCTTTTACCAATATCATCACTCCTCCTCTTCCTTTGTGTGTGTGTGTGCGCATTTACCTAACTGTACTCACCTAGTTGTGACATACAGGAAAAGAGCTATGCTCATCCTGTCCTATCACCATATCTGCATTTATATAGCAATGCCTTGGATTCATGCAGATTCTTAGCATTCACTATTTCATCTAAACTGTTCCATGTCAATAATCCTAAGGGGAAAACTTAATTTCTTTTCATCTTTTTCCCACGTCCTCTTGTGTTCCTTCCGTCCCAGAAACACAGGTCTTTTCTGTCAACTTTCTCAATTCTCCTTGATATCCTGTATACAGCTATAAGATCTTCTCTTTCTCTTCTATTTTCCATTGTTGGAAGTTTAAATTTTAATAATCTTTCTTCATAAATGGATTCCTTCAAATTTTGTGCCACTTTAGTTGCTGTTCTTTGTATCCTTTCAATATTCCACTTGCCATTTTTTTATGTGGTGATCATAATATTGCAGTGTACTCCTCTGTGTGTGTGTGTGTGTGTGTGTGTGTGTGTGGGTGTGTGTGTGTGTGCATTTACCTAGTTGTGGTTTACGGGAGGAAAGTAATCTCATAGTATCCTGTCTCTATATCTATCCAGTTTCATCTTAAAAATATGGACAGTTATGGCATTGACAATGTCTTCACTGAGTTCATTCCATTTGTTCACACTTCTGAGAAAAACTATAGTTCTTGATGTCTCATCTACAGTTAACTTTCTTCAGCTACTTACTGTGTCCCCTTGTACTATGTGTGTGTGTGTGTGTGAGTAATTATGTTTTACTGTGCCATGCTACACTGCACCAAATTCAAAAACTTTTAATACAATTTTATCCTGCCTGCTGTATGAACAATGACACAATAAAAAGTGGTCACAAGTACAAGTGGTCATAAGCTGATAAATAGCAGTGAAAGTTTAATCCCTTCAGCAGGATGTAATTGATGCATAACTTGTAAAAACGGGAAGTGTGTCTCACATATGGTTTCTCAATAACTAATCAGATGATTCTGTTGAAAATTGGTGTCATGAACCCTTCAAACATATATAACTAAGCATGTCAAATCAGGATTTACAATGTGCATGCACAAACACCTCATAGTAACTCATTAACTAATACACTAATTGACCTGAAATTTGGTAAAAATATGGGCCAACAGTGCTTACATGGATGAGCATGCAACATACTGATTCCTTTAGTACTTGTGCAAATCATAAGATAAAGGTTAAAAATTTATACACCCAGTTTTCTGCAATTTAAACCTACTAAATTTTGTCTTGGTGAGAGCAGAGATGTACCATTAAATGTGGAAATTAATTCTCCATGAGATGTAATACAGAACACAGTTTCATCAGTCACAAAGTTTTGAGCCTGTGGTGACCCCCACACCACAATATATAATGTATCACAAAAGAAGAAAGAAGAAAAAGAGAAAAGATAAAATAAGTAAGAAGGAAGAAAAGAAGAAAGATAGAAAAGGAGAAAGAAGAGAATAAGTAAGAAAGAAGAAATGGAGAAGATGGATGAAGTAGGAAAGAAAAGAAGACATAATAAGTAAGAAGAAAGAAATGGAGAAGATGGATGAAGTAGTGGTCAACCCACCAGGAAGATAATTAACACCAGATGCCAAGGGAACCAAGAAAACAACAAACATGGACACAGGACCCATGCAGGACACAACAGAAAGGAAGCCATAAACTGCCTGGGGAAAGATAGCCAAGAACAAAAGAGGATTAATAGTAATGATGTAGAGGAACAAGGCAGAGAAAGTGATAGAAAGGGAAAGAAGGTCAAGAGGTACAAGGCACCAAAAGGAAAGGTTAGCCTATAGAAACATACCAATGCCCATTTAAACTTTGCTTCCAAACTACCCCTATACCTTGACTGGCATTCTGTATCAGGTACCATGCCTGTGGGCAAATCATATGCGTAAATGAAAAACACGAATGGTAGATATGTTAAATGTTATAAAAATCAAGATAATTTTCTAAAGGAAACTGGCAGTCCCAAATAATTGTATATGAATAGAGTGACAGAGAGAAAATCAGGAGTAGCAGACAGAGAGGCAGAGGTTCCTGAGGACCTGACCAAAGGATCGAGACAGACAGAATAACTTAAAGTAAGTAGAACTTGAAAGCATAATGCAGTCTAGAAATTAGGAATCTTAGGAGTAGGATATTTACCTGTTGTTTTATGTTGGTATGATAGGTTTGTATGGTGTACAGAATATTTATGATAATTGATGTGATGCTTTCGAGCTGAACATTAATTGCACTGATTGTGTTTATGAGTTTGATTATTGTCTGTTCTTGTACAATGATTGCATTAATTAATATGTTGAGGAGATATAAAGTGGCGTCAAATAACTTTGAACTAAAGATGAATGTGAGTCAGAATTTTTATGGTGACTTGTAAGAAATGTAAATAAAATAGTATCAACTGATTAAAAATTGAAAATGTTTGTGAGTTTCCAGTAGCCTTTAAATACCATATCCATGCAACATCTTGGTCACAACAAGTTATAGCAAGTTAAACATTATGATGGGTGTCCTTAAGTGTCAATTTAAAAAAAAAACTTGCCTATTTTTGCATTTCTTTTAACATTTATAATTTTTAAGCATATCAGGACAAAGTACAACTTTTATACCTCAAAACAAGATTGTAATGAGATTTCTAAGATCAATAATAAGTTTGCTATGAGTGATACAATAAAGATGCAGTCAGTATTCATGGATTATCTCAGTAAAGTTGGGGACATACCATTAGATGCAGAATGAAATATACCATTGATTGATATGTGTAACAGACTGTCAATATGAGAAATGTTTGGAATTATAGCGATTTTAATTTGGTAGTTGTCAAACAAGTTGCTGTTAGATGCTCTTGGTGGTTATTCTGCACTGGGTTTGTAGTGATGCTTGTTTAACATGTAGTGAGGTGGTTCACTGGTGTGTGCCTGTTGTAGAAATTATAGAGCATGGAGGTAAAGTGGAAATAGGTTAGATGCTTCTAATATGTGATCTAGAATGGACACTAAGTGAAGTACCAGGTGGGTGAAGGAAGGCAGTTATTTATTCAAAATATAATGGTAAAGGTTGTAGGAATGAGTGCCACATTTACAGATATTTAAGATTTATAGCATAAGATGATTGTTGGAAAAAGTTAAGGCTTTTTTTATAGGGATATACAGGCATGCATGAGTGATGAAGGAAAGCTAGGAGTTTGCTGCAGGAATAGGAATCAGATAGATGTGTAATGTCTCAGTGGTTGTTTAATAATTTTATGGATGGCTGTATGAAAGATGAAAGTTAAGATAGTAGGTGCTGATGTCAAGCTGAAATAGAGTAGAGTGGGATGGGTTTGTATATGCATGTCTTTGAAAATCACACTATCTTGTGGATAGAAAATGAATGGGAACTTCAGAGTGGTAGATAAATTCCATGGTGTGTGTGTGGTATGAAATCTGAAGGTGTATGATGGAAAAGCTATGGTGATGATGTTTGAGAGGAGAAAGGTGTGGTGTTAAATGATAAAGGTTAATTTAGGATATCTTACAGGGTGAGTATCTGATCTCTAGGTAGATATGTGGTTGTGGGAGGAGAGAAAATGGAGATGAATGAGTTTCAGTATCTTGGGAACAATGCTGGGTAAACATGGATAAATGAATGAAGAGATAAGAGAGAGGGGTGTGAAAAGTAAGCATACCACAGGATCACTTGCAAGTTATGAAAGGGAGAGTGTATATGGATGTAAAGAGAGGTTTATGGAATGATATTTTCTTGCCATTATTAACATATGGATCTGAGACCTGGATATGGAATGGGGCATAACTAAGAGAGTCCACTGTAGAAATGAGTTATCTCAAAAAGGCATGTGGAATGACAACTTGGGAAAGGTGAGATCAATGAAAGTATATGTGCAGGTTGTATAAATTGTGAAGTGGTAGAATGGGTGAAAAGAAATACAATGAGACAGGATGAGTATAATGAAAGGATGAAGAGCAAAGCATTTGAAAAAGAAAAAAAAAGTATGTAGGTAAAGTTAAAGGTAATAATTCTCACCAAGCATCTATGCAAGAGAGAGAGAGAGAGAGAGAGAGAGAGAGAGAGAGAGAGAGAGAGAGAGAGAGAGAGAGAGAGAGAGAGAGAGAGAGAGAGAGAGAGAGAGAGAGAGAGAGAGAGAGAGAGAGAGAGAGAGAGAGAGAGAGAGAGAGAGAGAGAGAGATGGAGGCTCTTCTACAGTGGCCAGCTTCTTGAAGGACACTCCAAGAAGTGAGGCATCAGTTTGCCACTTGTGTATGTACAATGTTGAGTTGTATGACTAGGATATTGTTGGTGTTTCCAGTATTTGTTTTAGGCTGAACCCGGTTAGTTTTGTGTCTAAGAGTGTGTGATGTTTTGTGGTGTTTGTGCAGAGAATATGTCTTCACAGTAGGGTTCTGTGCTTTTGAGCGTGCCTTATCTGTTTGTGGTAATGAATGTGGGTTGGTTGATATTGTGTGGAAGGTAGTTAGGGTTGTGTGTGGTGTTTGTTTTATTAAGAATGTGTTGTTAAGTGTGTGTGAATTTATGTGCACTCACATTTGGAACTTTGAGAACATTTTTATGCAGGTTGGGCAAGTATGGGAAATTAGGATGTGGTCACCATGACAAAAAAGTGCATTTCTGCAATTTGCAGTATCATGGAAACCACTGCAGTTCTGTGTTCTATATCATACTGTGACAAGATATGGTTCCAAGTCCAAAATTCAGACAACTATGGCTATTGTATCACAGCACCGGAAGAGAGGCATCTGCAGCAAATTCTGGTGTATGGCAACTTTTGCCAAAGAGCCTTTGAGTTTGATTTACTATGCAAATATGATAGTTTTTTTGTGTATTATATGATACATTACTTTGAAATGTTTTCCAAAAATGGATATATATGTATTATATAAGGTAGTCTTCCATGAATGTGGGATCCATTAGGTACATGTGTCCAAGTGTACCAGATATCCATTTTGTGTTGGGGACCCAGCACCTTACCTCCCATTGTGCCAGCTTCATCACTTCCTCAGGTGATGGAATTTTGTAAAGGATGGTCAGCTGGAATCAGAGCTGCAGTTTTGCCCAGTACTCTGCAGGTGCCCTTGAGGAAATACTTCTGGAAGGGTGAGGAGTATGGGACATCTGCGACTTGTTTGGAATGGATAAAGCTTTACTAACAGTCCCAAGATTTTATGATAATGGCTGGTGGTAATGATTGTGTGCTGAGGTGGGTAGAAGACAGAGGAATGGTGGGCATATCTGCATCATTGTGCTGGGCTTTAACAGTCTGCATGGATGTCCACTTTTGGTGCCAACCTTCTCAAACTTTTCATCGTCTTTTTCTTTAGATTGAGGCAAAGTTTTTTTTTGTATCTGTGACTTTCTATGTCTATTGTCTCTATCTTTTTGTGTAGATTATTATTCCCTCATGTTGAACTTACAGAAGTTAAAGCACTTCAGGGGATGAAGTGGACTGATTTCTCACGAAGTGAGTGCTGCATTCATAACATCTGACAATCTAAGCAAGCCTCCTGTGCTGCTTGTAAATCTAAATAATAAATAGGCCTTGTATTTTGTAGATTTTGAGTAACAAAATCTATTCAAATTAAACATTTAGTTGCAAACAATTTGGCCAAGGAGGAATAACAGTGTAGGTCTTGACTGTGTAATAACAGAATGCCATAACAGAAACCAACTTTTCTTTAATGTGACTAATCCCTTTTGGGCATTTCCAGGAGAGGTAATTGTGCAAGAGGTATGGCCAACTCCCTACTTAATGAAACAGTTTTCCTACCTATATTTCTAACAAAAGTGACATCTGTCATCTTTTTTTTTATGACAGCTGTCATTAGCTAGAGTTGACTCTAATGTTTACCTTAGGCCTGCCTTCCTCTCGCCCTCCACACCTCCCTTCCTATCCCTGTTCCCTACCCTCATGCTTCTCATACTTCCTTTACCCCCCCCCTCTCTCTCTCTCTCTCTCTCTGGAAAAAAGCTGATACCATAGAAAAAAAACAGAAGAATAAAATCATCTCTCTCTCTCTCTCTCTCTCTCTCTCTCTCTCTCTCTCCCTCTCTCTGACAGTTAACTTATTTCACAGAAATAAAGAAATGAAAACCTTTACACCTACAAGTACTTTCTGATGACAGTCCAGTTACTAAACAAAGATGGGTATAATGTAATCTAATTTGTCACTCATATTAACAAGAGGCAGGACAGTGCCTTGTAGCCTTTATTCCCTCACCCCCTCATCTTTCTTTCTCCCCAGACATTAATCCATGGGCCCAAGGGAATGATGACCTCTCACCACCTTCCACCTGTGCTGTGTGTGTGTGTGTGTGTGTGTGTGTGTGTGTGTGTGTGTGTGTGTGTGTGTGTGTGTGTGTGTGTGTCTGTGTATGTGCATTTACCTAGTTGTGAGATATCGGATAAGAGCCACATTAGACTCATGCTATCCTGTCTTCATATTAACTTTTATCCATATTTTCTTTAAATTTATGGACTGTCTTGGCATAAACAATCTCATCAATAAGTTCATTCCACAGTGTTATGCTCCTGTGGGGAAAGCTATGTTTCTTGATGCTTCTTCTGCACACACTCCTTTTCAATTTCTTTCCATGTACTCTGGTACCTATCATACCTGGTATCACAAGACCATCCCTGTCCAACTTCTCCATCCATTCCAATATTCTATTAAGTGCTATCAAATCATCTCCTTCCCTTCTTTTTTCCAGTGTAGTAAGACCCAATCTCTTTAACCTCTCCTCAAAACTATACCCTCTTAGGCTTGTAGAAATTCTATTTGAATTCTTTCTAGCTTTCTGATATCCCCCTTCAAACTTGGTGATCACACTAATGCTGCGTACTCCAATCGTGGACATATCATTGTTGTTATCAGTTTTTTTTATTTTTTTATATCTTAATCAATATAGGTGAATGCCATCTTGATATTTCTAAGCAGATAGTAAATTTCTCCAGTGATCTTGTTTATATGCTTCTCATATGAGTTTATTAGAAATGGTTACTCCCAGATCCCTTTCTTCTGTTCTTATAGTAATTTTCTCATTTTCCAAATATTAGTTGCCCTCTGTTCTTGCACTATTTCCAAACTTCACCACACATTTCTTGGCATTAAACTCCATATTCTACCTCAACAACCATTCATTTATCTTAATTAAGTCTTGATTCAGAGCTTTACAGTCTTCTTCATTTGTTACTTTTCTCATAATCTTAGCATCATCAGCAAAGAGACTCATGTAGCTTGTCACCCCTTCCATCATGTCATTTTCATATATTACAAATATAACTGGTGCTAGTACCGATCCTTGTGGAACTCCACTTACTACCGCTCTCTATTTTGACTTATTGCCTCTGATTACTGTCCTCATTTCTCTGTCCATCCAAAAATCAGTCATCCATTTTAATGATTATCCTCCCAATACTCCTATATTTTTCAATTTCCATATAAGCCTTTTGTATAGTACTTTATCAAATGGTTTTCTTAGGTCCAAGCATATGCAGTCAGCCCATCCATCTCTCTCTTGCACTAAGTCCATTACTCTTGAGTAAAAGCTTATCAAATTTATTACACAAGACCTTCCTTCTCTGAATCCAAATTGTCTCTGTTACCACACTGCTGTCTTCCAGGTATTTCACCCATCTTTTCCACAAATCTTTGCTACCACACTTGTCAGCAACACTGGTCTATAGTTTAATGAGTCTTCTTTACTGTGAATTGGGGTAATATCTGCCAGTTTCCAATCTTTGGGTACTTGTCCTTCCAACTGGGTGGTGCTGATTATATTGTGTACCACTTTGGCTAGTTGTGGGCTAAACTCCTTTAAAATCCAGTTTGACACACCATCAGGTCCCACTACTTTTCTTACATCCACCTCTACCAACATATTCTTTACTTCTTCTGTTGATGTTACTTCTTTCAGACTATTCCCATTTTCCATTGTTATCCTTTCTTCCCTAAAATAATTTTCCTTAGTAAACACTGAGTGGAAGTATTGGTTGAATACTTCTGCCATCTCTTTTGGGTCTTTGACCATTTCTTCTCTGACTTTTACTCTGCTGATGTCTTCTTTAATCTTCAATTTCCCATTGATAAATCTATAGAACAATTTTGTCCACAACATTCTTTTCATAATTCATCTGCTCATCTCTGTATATTTTGACATTCATTCCTCTTTCTTATACAATTGGCCCACAAGTCATATCTCTTATTTTTCCTCCACTCATTCCATGCTTTTTCTTTCTCCAGTCTAACTTTAGCACATCTCTTGTTATACCAATCCTTCTTAAATAGATTCTCCCTTGATTTCTTAGGTACCCATTTCCTATTTCTCCACTCCTTTATTATAAATGTCCAGGAATGTGGTCCACTTTTCTTCCATGTCACCTGTTTGAAATACTTTGTTCCAATCCACTTTGTCAAAATACTTCCCAGGCTGTCCAAAATTTGTCTTACTATAGTTCAACCATTCTATCCTGTGATCTTTTCTTGTACTGATGTTTTTATCCATTACTAAGAACTGAATCAATACATAACTTTTTCCTATTGGGTTTTTGTACTTTAAATCCTCTACTCTGGCTTATTCCTTTGTAAAAATTAGATCGAGTCTTGATGGTACTTCATTTACTCTGAATCTCGTGTCTTCTTTAACCCATTGTGTAAGAATATTCTCAACAGCCAACTCCAGTAATTTGTTACCCCATGATAACTCACTACCTTCTGTAGTCCAACTTTCCCAAGAAACCTCTTTACAATTAAAGTCTCCCATCACAAGTATGTCTTCATTTTCTTCAAGCAACTTGGATAAACATGCTCTTATGTCTTCCAGCTTTCACTTGTATTCTTCCTCTCCCCATGAGTTGGAATTAGTGGGAACATAAGTCACTACAATATTTTGGCATCTTTCCAGATTTCTCTTTAAGCTTACTTTCAGTAATTCTGCCTCCCTTTCCCCACATGTTGTAGATTCCACTTTCAATTCTTTTCTAACTACGAGCATCACACCTCCACCTTGCTTACATATTCAATTTTTCATATAGAGGTTGTATTTTCCATCTCTAATATTTTAAATGTCCACATCACTCACCAGTTTTGTTTCAACACTTCCCATATCTGGTTTCTCTTCTTTTAAATAATCTTTTACTTCCAACACTGCTGACATCAAATCATTTATATTTGTATAAGTGACTTTTAATCCTCCCCCTCTGCATTGTCCTCTCTCCTGTACCAGTTTCTCAGCCTCATGCCTATGACCCTCCAATAGAACCTCCTCTTCTCCACCTCTGACCTTTTTTTTTTTTCTTAGTTCACTTATAGTGGCTCTCTCTTCCCTGGTCCAATCTTTTTTATCCACACTAGTTTGCACTCTTCAATTCTGGCCAATTTCTGAGCTTTGCTTATTATTTCTTCAGCTGCCGCTTGTGACCTAAACCTTATTTTAAGGGGATGCTGTCACCCTCAATATATCTGTCCAATCTTCAAATTTCTCTAATCTCTTCTGTCAGCACCTTGTCTTCTTGTATTGTCTCCACCATTTTATTCACACACACACCTCTTATCCTTCTTTTCTCTTTCATGCCTCTGTGGTACATATTCCTTTAAATCAAATACAATTAAAGTCTTTTTTGCTATCTAGTGTGTCTCACCAAATTTTCTTTTTGCTTGATCACTTTAACAACCTTTTCCATTAGCATGCTGTCATTTACCTTAGTTTGCTCTTCCACAATCTTCCTGAAGTCGGCCTCCTTTTTCTCTTGTTCCTTCTTCCAAGTTTTCTGCTTTACATTCAACTCATCAACCTTGCCTTCATATTCCATTGTTTTCTTCTCATATAATGAAAATTTACCGTGTAAAACATCATACACACCTTTCCAAACTCCCTTCTCAGCAGACAAAATTTCAACCATTCTTTCCATCTTTTCCATTCTTACTCACATCTCTCTCTCATTTCACTCTCCAGCTCAATAATCCTTCTCCTCATCATGCTCTGTCCAATTCTTCTCTCATCCTCTCCAAAACCAGAAAAATCCTTGTTTTACCTTTGAGATTGTCCCAGTTGGAAGGGTAAACTAAGTAGGGGCCAAGGTGGTCCCCTCTTCCTCACTCATTATGGCAGTTATTGTACTTTCCACAACTTTTTTTTTGAGACAGGACAGCAACAAGCAATACTAGTGTGTGTGTGTGTGTGTGTGTGTGTGTGTGTGTGTGTGTGTGTGTGTGTGTTATAATATAATTTTTTCTGAATGCTTAAAAGAGAGAGAGAGAGAGAGAGAGAGAGAGAGAGAGAGAGAGAGAGAGAGAGAGAGAGAGAGAGAGAGAGAGAGAGAGAGAGAGAGAGAGAGAGAGAGAGAGAGAGAGAGAGAGAGAGAGAGAGAGAGGCAAATACAGGGTGGAAAGGATACATGTCTACTGGCAGCTGATTAGATGTCTAACCACCTTCAGGGCATTTGGGTCACTCTGGTGTGTGTGTGTGTGTGTGTGTGTGTGTGTGTGTTTACCTGGTTGTATTTACCTAGTTGTGGTTTATGGTTCCTCTCATCATTTATTAAACTATTCCTGCTTTTTAACCTCGTTTCCTTATCTTCGGGACAAATCTCCTTACACCCTCGTAAAAAATTCATACTCTTCCCATTTATGTTTTATTCCAATTGCTTCATCGAACTGACTCCTGTCCACTTGCTCAAAGTAATTCCTCAAATTTTCAAAGTCTGTTCTTCCATAGTTAAATCTTCCTATTCTGTGGTATTCATTCTTTCATATCTTTTCTCCTACTCTCAATGTACACTCCACCACTACATGATCACTTTCACCTATTGGACATTTATTGTCTGTATCCTTCATGACTTCAGGTTCCTTCATAAAATTAAATCTACCCTTGAGGTTTTATCTCCTCTGAACCTTGTATTCTCTTCTACCCAGTGTCACTGAATTCTCCATTGCCATCCTTAACAATTCTCCTCCCCAAGACATATCACTTCCATCCACTGACCACTCTTCCCAGCTAACCTCCTTGCAGTTGAAACCTCCCATAATCATTAAATTATTTTCCTAACCTCTAATCCTTCTGCTTATGCTGTTACCCTCTCTTCTCTGTTGGGCTCCTCTGATCACAATTTCATATCTGTATCTTGTCCTATCACTCCAATCCCTCCTCAGAATCCCCCTAAATGGAGGTGCCACTGGTGTTTTGCCTCTGCTAGTTGGGGAGACCTGAGGAGGTATTTTGCTGATTTTCCTCGGAATGGCTACTGCTTCCGTGTCAGAGAACCATCTCTGTGTCCCTAGCACATAATGGAGGTGATAGTGTCTGGCATGGAGGCATACATCCCACACTCTTTTTCTCGATCTAAACCTTCCAAACTTTGGTTTAATACAGCCTGCTCTCGTGCTATACATGACAAAGAGATGGTCCACAATAGGTACTTGAGCCATCCATCATCAAAATCTCATGCACTTTATATTTCTGTCCAGAACCATGCCAAGTCTGTTCTCCAACTAGCCAAAAACTCCTTCATTAACAGAAAGTGTCAAAATCTTTCAAGATCCAACTCCCCTCATCACTTCTGGCACCTAGCCAAAATCATCTCCAATGACTTTGCTTCTTCTTTCCCTCCTTTATTTCAACCAAATGGCACCACTGCTATCACATCTATCTCTAAAGCTGAACTCTTCGCTCAAACCTTTACTAAAAGCTCTACCTTGGATGATTCAGAGCTTGTTCTTCCCTCTCCTCCACCATCTGACTACTTCATGCTACCTATTAAAATTCTTTGCAATGACATTTTCCGTGCCCTCACTGGCCTAAAACCTTGGAAGGCTTATGGACCTGATGGGGTCCCTCCTATTGTTCTCTGAAACTGTGCCTCCATGCTTGTACCTTGCCTAGTCAAACTCTTTCAACTCTGTCTATCAACATCTACCTTTCCTTCTTGCTGGAAGTTTGACTTCATTCAGCCTGTTCCTAAAAAGGCTGACTGTTCTAATCCCTCAAACTACTGTCCAATTGCTTTAATTTCCTGCCTATCTAAAGTTTTTGAATCTATCCTCAACAGGAAGATTCTTGAATATCTATCACTTCACAACCTTCTATCTGATTGCCAGTATGGGTTCCATCAAGGCCACTCTACTGGTGATCTGGCTCTCCTTACTGAGTCTTGGGTTATCCTCTTTTGGAGATTTTGGTGAAACTTTTGCTGTTGCCTTAGACATATCATAAGCTTCTGATAGAGTATGGCACAAAGATTTGATTTCCAAATTACCCTCCTATGGCTTCTATCCTTCTCTCTATAACTTCATCTCGAAGTTTCCTTTCTATTGTTCTATTGCTGCTGTGGTAGATGGTCATTGTTCTTCTCCTAAATCTAATAACAGTGGTGTTCCTCAGGGTTCTGTCCTGTCACCCACTCTTCCTATCATTCATCAATGATCTAAACCAAACTTCTTATCCTATCCAGTCCTACGCTGATGATACCACCCTGCACTTTTCCACATTGTTTTATAGACATCTGATCCTTCAGGAAGTAAACAGTTCATGCAGGGAAGCCATAGAACGTCTGACTTCTGATCTCTCTAAAATTTTTGATTGGGCAGAGCAAACTTGGTATTGTTCAGTGCCTCAAAAAAAAACTCAATTCTTCCATCTATCAACTTGACATAACCTTCCAGACAACTATCCCCTCTTCTTCAGTGACACTCAACTGTTCCCCTCTTCTACAGTGAACATCCTTGGTCTCTCCTTTTCTTATAATCTAAACTGGAAACTTCACATCTCACCTCTAGCTAAAACAGCTTCTATGAAATTAGGCAGTATGAGATGTCTCCACCAGTTTTTCTCACCCTCCCCAGCTGCTAACTCTGTACAAGGGCCAATATCTGTCCATGTATGGAATATGTTTCACATGTCCTGGGGGATTCCACTCATACCACTCCTTTAGACAGGATGGAAATCCTCGGTCTGTCCTTTTGTTATAATCTAAACTGGAAACTTCACATCTCATCTCTAGCTAAAACAGCTTCTATGAAATTAGGCAGTTTGAGATGTCTCAGCCAGTTTTTCTCACCCTCTCCAGTTGCTAACTCTGTACAAGGACCTTATCTGTCCATGTCTGGAATATGTTTCACATGTCCTTGGGGCTTTCACTCATACCACTCCTTTAGACAGAGTGGAATCAAAAGCTTCTTATCATCAACTCCTGTCCTCTAACTGACTGTCTTCAGCCTCTTTCTCATCACCACAATGTTGCATCTCTAGCTATCTTCTACCACTATTTTCATGCTAAGTGCCCTTCTGATCTTGTTAACTGCATGCCTCTCCTCCTCCTCCCACGCCCTCATTGCACAGACTTTTTTCTTTCTCTCATACCTATTCTGTCCACCTCTCTAATGCAAGACTTAACCAGTATTCTCAATCATTCATCCCTTTCTTTGTTAAACTCTGGAACTCCCTACCTGTTTCTGTATTTCCACCTTTCTATGACTTGAATTCCATCAAGAGGGAGATTTCAAGACACTTATCCTTCAATTTTTGACTACTGCTTCATACCCTGTTCAGGAACTGGAATCTCAGTGGGCTTTTTTATTGTATTTTTGTTGCCCTTGGATGTTGTCCCTAAAAAAAAAAAAAAAAAAAAAAAAAAAAAAAAAAAAAAAAAAAAAAAAAAAAAAAAAAAGGGGGGGGGAGGGGGGACAGGGGCAAGAAATGACTATATATATATATATATATATATATATATATATATATATATATATATATATATATATATATATATATATATATATATATATATATATATATATATATATATATATATATATATATATATATATATATATATAATAGGATGAGAAGAACAAAGAAGCTTTGAAAAGAAAGCAATAGATAGTTATAAAGATCAACCTGGGTCATTCTACTATGTTAACAGAAGGTTGAAAAACAGGGAAAGTATTAATAAACTTAGGGTGGAGGTCGAGAAGTATGAAGATGAGACCATAATGGTAGAAGTTATGAATAATTTTTTTCAGTTTTTACAAGAGAATTAATTTAGAGCCCAAGAATGGATGGAAGAACATGTAGACTCCCTGGAAGAAATGCAAATTACAATCCAAAAAGTAAGAAAAATAATGGAGGGTTGATGTGAGAAAAGCCTTGAGGCTGGATGGTGTGTCAAGTCGACAGGGTGGAATCAAAAGCTTTTCGTCTCATCAACTCCTCTCCTCTAACTGACCGTCTTCAGCCTCTCTCTCACTGCCGCAATGTTGCATATCTAGCTGTCTTCTACTGCTATTTTCATGCTAATTGCTCTTCTGATCTTGCTAACTGCATGCCTCCTCTCCTTCCGCGGCCTCGCTGCACAAGACTTTCTTCTTTCTCTCACCCCTATTCTGTCCACCTCTCTAATGCAAGAGTTAACCAGTATTCTCAATCATTCATCCCTTTCTCTGGTAAACTCTGGAACTCCCTGCCTGCTTCTGTATTTCCACCTTCCTATGACTTGAATTCCTTCAAGAGGGAGGTTTCAAGACACTTATTCATCAATTTTTGACCACTGCTTTGACCCTTTTATGGGACTGGCATTTCAGTGGGCATTTTTTTTATTAGATTTTTGTTGCCCTTGGCCAGTGTCCTTCCTACATAAAAAAAAAAAAAAAGTCAGATCCTGAAGGAATGTAGCAAACAACTGGAGAAAATACATAATGAGCTCATTAGCTGGGGATAAAGTCCTCACAGACTGGAAAAGAGCAGACATTGTTCCAATTTATATAGGGGGATGTCAGGAAGAATCGTTGAATTATAGACCAATGTCCCTGACAAGTGTGGTTGCTAAGATATGTGAAAGAATAATTAAAGATAGCTGGATAAAAAAGTACTAGAAGACAAAAACAGACTGACTAAAAGGCAATTTGGTTTTAGAGAAGGAAGATCTTGTACAACAAATTTTATATGTTTCTACTCAAGGGTGATAAAGTGCAAGAAAGAGATGGCTGGGAAGACTGAATTTATCTGGATCTACAGAAAGCATTTGTTAAGGTGCCACATAAGAGACTGCTTTGGTAGATCAAAAACACTGGAGATCTAGATGTAGTGATTTTGAAGTGGATGGAGGATTTTTTGGAGGACATAGAATGAGAACAGTAATTAGAAATGGAATGGAAAGTCCTTGTGGGGGAAAATGATCAGTGGAGTTCCACAAGGGTCAGTACTGGCTCCAGTAATGTTTGCAGTATATATTAATGACATGATGGAAGGAGTGAGCAGTTATGTGATTTTGTTTGTTGATGACACCAAGTTACTTAGGAAGGTGGGAAGAGAAGAAGATTGCCAAGCACTGCAGCAGGATTTGAATAAAATATGGGAATGGAATCAGATGGGAAATGGAATTCAACATCAGAAAATGCAGTGTGATGGAATTTGGGAAGAGTAAAAAGAGAATACTAGGCAACTATAAAATGAGAAACAAAAAGATTAAGAAAACAACAATGGAAAAATACTTGAGAGTAACTATATCTGATAATTTATCACCAGAAAAACACATAAATAGAATTATGGGAAAGGAGAGGGAAGGAAGGGAAAGGGGAGGGAGAGAAAGGGAGGAGGGAAGGAAAGGGGGAGGGCAGGAAAGGGTGAGGAAGGGAGGGAAGGGGATGAGAGGACAGACAGACAGACAGACAGACAGACACACACACACACACACACACACACACACACACACACAGTATTAGATGTGATGGTGCTGTACGGCCACAGCACTGTATCAGATGTGACAAAACACACACACACACACACACACACACACACACACACACACACTTAGGTAATGTATTTTGAGATAAGGAAGTAAAGTGACAAAAAAAATCAGCTTCTTCACAAACTGGAATCATTAAGCACTTTTAAGTGTTTTCAAAACCTTGAGTTTTGCAATCCTCAAGTTTAGCATTATACCTTAGGAAGAAAGCAGGTGTGAAACTTGGGAAGGGAGTGTATTAGTAGTACATGATCCTCCTCAAAAACACAAATGTCTGTTTGTTAATACAGTTTTCTTCCAAATACTTAAACCATTCATCTTTTATAACTCTTTTACATATCTTTACCACCACACTTGTTAATGACACTGGTCTGTAGTTCAAAGGGGATTTCTTATTTCCTCCCTTGAAAATTGGCACTATGTCTCCTATTTTCCAGTCCATTGGGACTCTTCCCTCTTTTAATGAATGTATTATGACTGTGAATCTTTTCAGCCAACTGTTGACTATGCACCTTTAGAATCCAATTAGATATTCTGTCTGGGCCTGCTGCCACCTTGCCTTCCTTATATCTTGGTCCTCCATTAACTTCTTCACTTCCTGCACCGTAACATTTATTTCACTCAACCCTCTACTAACTATCTTAACATCCTCCTGCTCCTGAAAACCACTCTCTCTTGTAAAAACCTTCTGGAAACAGCTATTCATTACTTCAGCCATCCCTCCTGCCTCTACATATACCACTCCACCAACTTGTAATTTATTTATTCCAACTTTATTCTTTAACTTTCCATTCACATACTGGTTTTACTTGGTCTTCACATTTATCTATGATGTTCTTTTCATAACTTCTCTTCTCCCTGCTCATTAGTACATATTCATTGCTCTCTTCCACATATTTCTCCCACTGGTCACTTCTTTTATTTCTACTCCATCTATTTCATGCCCTTTCTCTTTCTTTTCTCATCCCCTTACATCTATCAAACCAATCATTTACTCTAAGTCCTTCTGCAGATGTCTTTGGCATGTACCTCCCAATTCCTTCATTATATATCTCAAGCAAACTATTCAATTTTTCTTCCACTCCCTTTGCTTCATCAATGTTACTCCAATTTCATCAAAGTATTTCTTTAAAGTGAAACTCAAATTGTAAATGTGTATGTGTGTGTGTGTGTGTGTGTGTGTGTGTATTTACCTAGTTGTAGTTACCTAGTTGTGACATACGGGAGAGGAGCTAAGCTCATACTGTCCCGTCTCCATAACTGTTTTTATCTAATTTTTCCTTAGTCATGAATATGTGTAGTGTGTGTGTGTGTGTGTGTGTGTGTGTGTGTGTGTTGTACTTACACCAAGAAAAACAACTCTTGCCTCATATTTCTATGACAACTGAAGGGTTGACTCAGAGAGAGAGAGAGAGAGAGAGAGAGAGAGAGAGAGAGAGAGAGAGAGAGAGAGAGAGAGAGAGAGAGAGAGAGAGAGAGAGAGAGAGAGAGAGAGAGAGAGAGAGAGAGAGAGAGAATTATAGTATTACAAATTAGATAAGTTACTGCTCACAAGCCTACACTGTATAAGAGCAATGTGCATTTTTTAAACATCTGGAATGAAGTGGTTAACTCTAGTAGCACAGACATCATCCCATTCACATTTGTGTATAACAGTTTTAGTTCTTGCTTCCCCTCTCTGCCACCTTCATATACCACTTCCTTATGTGTATGACTCTCCAGCAAAACTCTTCTCTGTCTCTGTTCTGGTCATGTTTTTTTTTTCTTTGGTTTCACTCAGCAGTTCATCTAATTTAGCTGTCATGTTCATTCAAATCTCTTTTAATCCAGACATTTTTGTATAGATCCTTTCTTGTAAATTTCCATGTCTTGGCCAACACTTCTTCTGACGCAGTTTATAGCTTAATTCTTATCTTTAATGGGCGATACCTTCCTTCCACATATTTATCAGTTCTAAGCACCTCATCAGTTTCTTCATTCCACTTGCTTCCCTCCTCTTGCAACCCTCCAATTAATTTCATGGTAGTCTCCCTTTCCTGTTTCTCTTTCTCATGCTTCTTTGGTGTCTCTCTCCATTAAGCCAAAGGCAACAAAACACTTTTTTCTTTCAGCTGTATCCCTTACAAGACCCTCTTTCTTCTTTCTTGAGCACTGTTTTAACTACTGCTTCTTCCTTTACTGTTCCTCCATGATCTTGAATTGAACACATTTTAATTCTTGGGCCTTTCTAAGCTCAGCAGTTTTCGTGCAGAACCCTGAGTTCTTCCTCATTTGCTTTAACTTTTTTCCTCATTATCCTCCACCTTTGCTTTCAGGTCACAATTTTTTTTTTCCAATTTAGCACAATTTTTCTTTAAATCCTGGTTTTCCACTATCACAGCACTATTCTTCAATTTCAATTCCTTCAGTCTCTTGTTCATAACATGCAACATGTTCTCCAGCATTAACACTCTTCTATATGTAATTTTATCCACAAGTGTTTTTTCTTCAGAGCTGAATCCAATAAAACTCTTTAACATTGTCATCATCAGATATAAACAAACTGGCCACTATCTCTCCATGAATTTTCCCATGGACACTCATTTAGCTGCTGCACTGTTTAATTCAGTCAACACACCACTGTTCTAAAAACAGGCCAGCACTTAGGACAGCTCTTTACCCATAGCCAACCACCAGGTCACTGACTGCATGCTGACTTGGCAGAAGTTGGAACAGCTCTGCACATGTCTGTCAGGTTTGGCATCCTCCGTGTGTGTGTGTGTGTGTGTGTGTGTGTGTGTGTATTTACCTAGTTGTGTTTTACAGGAAAACAGCTATGCTCTGGCTGTCCTGTCTCCATATCTATAAGCATCCAGCTTAATTTTAAATTCATGAATAGTTTTTGCTTGTACCACTGTTTCATCTAAGTTGTTCCATACTTCTATGCTTCTATTTGGGAAACCATATTTCTTGTCATCTCTTCTACTTGCTGTTTTCTTCAATTTCACTCCATGTCCTCTTGTATCTCTTGAGTCCCACACAAATAAGTCTTCTAGGTCAACTTGATCCTTACTTTATATAGCAATTAGGTCTCCTCTTTCTCTTCTCTCTTGTAATGATGGAAGCTTCAATCTCCTTAATCTTTCTTCATAGGTTAAATCTCTCAAACTTGGTACCAATTTGGTTGCAGCTTTTTTTAATCCTTTCTATTTTCCTTATTTCCTTTTTATATGTGTGTGTGTGTGTGTGTGTGTGTGTGTGTGTGTGTGTGTGTGTGTGTGTGTGTGTGTGTGTGTGTGTGTGTGTATTTACCTAGTTGTATTGTCTGAGCCAAACCTCATTTTGTCCTGTCTCCATATCAATATTTATCCAGTTTCTCTTTAAACATGTGTACACTGTTTGCCACAACAACCTCTTCCTTCAAATCATTCCAGATTTCAATTGTTTGATATGGGAAGCTGTATTTCTTGATGTCACTTGAACATCCACTCTTCTTTATTTTCTTTCCATGCCCCCTAGTACTCTCTGTCTCTCTCTGTCTCTCTCTCTCTCTCTCTCTCTCTCTCTCTCTCTCTCTCTCTCTCTCTCTCTCTTAAATTTGTAGTACCAAGTCATTTGTCTATTCTTTCTATATTGTTTAGTAATTTGTACATTGTTATCAGGTCTCCTCTTTCTCTTCTCTCTTGCAGTGTTGGTAATCCCATCTCTTCAAGTCTTTCTTCATAGCTCAAGTCTTTCAATTCTGGTATCATCTTGGTCACTATCCTCTGTATTCTTTCCAGTTCCCTTATATCTTTTCTTCTATGTGGAATCCAACCTACTGCTGCACATTCCAATTTAAGATGTATCATGCTTGTTATAATTTTCTTCATCATTTCTTTATCCAAATAGTTAAATGCCATCCTAATGTTCATTAACAAGCATACGTAGAGCTGAATATCCTGCTTATGTGCCTTTCAGGTGATAGTGTGTCTTGAATCATTACTCCCAAATCTTTCTTATTACTTTTCATTATTATTTCTTCTCCTATTTTGTAATTCCATGAAAGTCTCTTTTCACTATTTCCTATTTCCAACATGTGGCATTTTCTGGCATTAAATTCTAGTTTCCATCTTTGACTCCATGCATGTATCTTGTCGATATCCTTTGCAACTCCTTGCTGTCATTTTCGTCCTTTATTATTTTAATTATTTTTGCATCATCAGTAAACAGATTTAGATGACTATTTAGGTCCTCTGTCATATAATTTATATATATTTGAAATACAGTTGGTGCCAACACAGATTCTTGCTGTACCCCACTTGTCACTTCATGCCAACTTGAATTAGTATCTCTAATTACTGTTCTCATTTCCCTCCCTTGTAAATAATCCTCCATCCATCTCAATGTTGCTCCCTTTAGTCCTCCTCCATTCTCTGAATTCCACATAAGGCTTTTGTGGGAAACTTTATCAAACGTTTTTTTTTGAGACCCAGGTAAACTGCATCAACCCATCCATCCCTCTCTTGCACTCCATCTATTACTCCTGTAAAGCTCAGTAGATTTGTGACACAGGGTCTCCCTTTCCTGAATCCAAATTGCTTTTCTGTAATTATCTTTTCCTCTTCTAAATATTGCACCCATTTATCTTTAACTACTATTTCACAAAGCTTGCGTACAATACCTGTTAGTGACACTGGTCTATAATTTGATGGTTCCATTTTACTTCCCCATTTGTATATTGGCACAATATTAGCTCTTTTCCATTCCCCTGGTACTTTTCCTTCTTCAAATGAGCTGTTGATTATATCCCATATGGGTTCCTCCATTTGTACTCTGTATTCTTTAAATATCCATCTATTTACTTGATCTGGTCCTATAGCTCTTATAACTTCCAGCTCTTTCAGCAGTTTCTTGATTTCTTGTCTCTTTACTTGTATCTCTTGTATTCCCTCATTCTGTGATACCACTTTTGGTGTCACAAAATTGGTTTTCTTTGTAAACACAGATTTAAAAATCTTTCATTAGTTCACTCATCTCAGTAGTTTCACTAATTCTTCCTTCCCTTTTTAACTTGTTTATGTCAAGGCTATTTCATTTTCCCACTTTCATATTTATAGAAGAGTTTAGTTTCATCCTTGCATTCTCTTACTGTCACTCAAAATTTCTCTCATCTCTTTTTATTCCTTACCCTTCTGTATTTCTCTCTAGTATTTTCATTAAGTTGTCTCATAATTTTCTTGCATGCCCTGTCCTTTTTTTTTTGCTTCTACACACCTGGAATTATACCACTCATGCTTCCCAATTTTCAGTTTATAACTTGGCACAAGTTATAAACTGCAAGTTATAAACTCTTGCACCCCCTCTCTATACTTGCTCAAAAATATCTCATATTTTTCTTGCACTACTTTACCCTCAAGTAGCTCTTTCCAGTTAATTTTTCCATAAAATTTATTAAGCTCTGCAAAGTTTGCCTTAGCATAGTTCTGTCTGCCATTTATAAATTGTTCATTCCTGTGGAACACTGTTTCCTCCTGTAGTACTATTTCTATTGTCACATGAACACTTTTTCCCAGTGGACTCAGAGAATGTATACTTGGTCTACCTTCTGGAGTTTTGTAAACACTAAGTCCAACTGTGATAGTTCTTCTCTGCATCTTGTAGGTCCGTTCATCCATTGTTTCACTGTATTCACCATCATGGTTTGCATAAGTTCTTTGCTTCATGACCCGGCATTTTCTTTCACTTCCATCTCCTCCCAGTTGATTTCTTTAGTGTTAAAGTTGCCTACTAAGGCCACTTTGTTACTTTTCCTTACCTTTTCCTCTACACTACTTCTTGTTTCTAGCTGCATAATTTTATATCTATTGGTCTCCGATGTATTAGTTTTTAGTGGTACATACATCACAACAATTTTTCTTTTTTCACTTCCTTTGATCTTAATCACAACACAAAGTTCCTGCCATTCAATCACCATATTTCACTTCCTCAACAAAAAATGTCCTCTTTAACTAATATCATCACTCCTCCTCTCTTTCCTTTTCTGTCTCTCATCTATGTGCTAAATCCTTCCTTTGCAAATCTCAACTTAATTTCCTCTTTTAGTTTGGTTTCCATTAAGCATACCACATTTGGTTTACTATTCTTTAGGTACTCTTCAAGTTCCAATAGACTCAATACCAAACCATCTATATTTGTATACATAATTTTTAAACTTCTGCTTGGTGATCTTCCATGGCATCTTTGTGCCACCATTTCCTCCCTTTCATGTCCACAACTTTCAAATGAATCTCCTTGCTTGTTCCTATGTTCTCTCTTCATTTTTTGACTGGGCCTCTACTCTCAACTCTTTCAGTTTACTTCTCTCTTCTTCATTCATGTCTCTCTTTATCCATATTTCCTTCATTTCTTCTAATTTTGCCAATTTTCCTATTCTTTGCAAGACATGTTCCACTGCTGTTTGTGACATGAATCTTGTTTTTATTGGTCTTGTTCCATTTTTCTATTTTCCAATCCTGTAAACCTCTTCAACTTGTTTGACTATTCCCTCTCCTTTCTCAGCCATTTCTACTATAATTTCCTTAGTTCTTTTCACTTCTTTCTCTCTAGCTATTTTCATGGGTAGGTTCTTGTCTTTGAACCCAAATACCACCACATACATGTACAGTGTCTCTTTCAAGTTAACTTTTTTCCTTTATTATTTTAGTTTTAGTCACTTGCTTTTCCATATCCTTATTGTGTTCCTGTTGCTGTTCCTTTATTATCTCCTTCATATCCACTTTCTGTTGTTGTACTCTCTCTTCTTTCCAACTTTTGACTTCCTCTGTCACTAACTCTCACTTCTCCAACCCTAACCTCTCATACACCTTTCTGTAACTCTTTGTTCTCTTCCTTTAGTATTTTTATTTCTTCACAGTACTTCTTGTTTAAATCCACTATTTTTGCCACAACATCTTTTTTTACATTATCACCACTCACCTCTCTTTCTTCCATGCCTTTATCATCTCTGCTAATCTATATAGTTCTCATATTTTCATGTTCTTTTCTTCAATTTTCCACATTCATTTATTCATATGTGCTACACTGAGATCCTCTTCCTTAAATCCTTTGAAAACATTGGGATTTGTGCCAGATGCCATCTTCCCTGGGTGTGTGTGTGTGTGTGTGTGTGTGTATATTTACCTAGTTGTGATTTATAGGAGGAGGAGTTTATGCTCATGCTGTCCTGCCTCAATATTTACCATTATCCAATCCCTCTTTACAACCACGTACTGTCCTAGCATGTACTATGTCTATTTCCAACTCATTCCAAACTCCAACAGTTTATTGTAGAAAACTTTTTTTTTTTTTTATATCCCTTCTGAACACTCCCTTCTTTATATCTCTTCTGAATACTCCCTTCTTCACCTTTGGGTCATACCCTCTTGCACCTCTGTAATCTCGCACCACCAAGTCCCTGCAGTCTAATTTCTTAACTCCTAACATGATCTTGTACATAGTAATCAGATCTCTTCCCTTTCTTCCCTCTCTCCTTATATGACATGAGGTATTTTTATTGCAGCTCTCTGTATTTGTTCCAATTTCCCCTTGTCTCTCTTAGTACATGGAGACTAACAATGCAGCATATTCCAAATGTGGTCATATAGTCACAATCAATTTCCTCATCATATCCTCATACAGATAATTAAAAGCACTTTTTATGTTTCTTAGCAAATTGTTATCCTGCTGACATGTTTCTCTGGTGACAGCTTGTCAGTATTAGGGACTCCAAGGTCATCCTTGTCACTCTGCCTCCCAGTGAACTCTTTTCCCATTGTGTAACAACATTTGGGTCTTTTACTACTTTGTCCAAACTTGAGTATTCCACATTCTTTTTTGTTAAATTCCATTTCCCATCTTTGACTCTACTCCCAAATTACATTCAGATCTTGCAAAGCTCATTAGCTTTGCATCATCAGCAATCAGACTCATGTAACTAGTCACTCCTTACATCATGTCATTTCCATAAATTGCAAACATCACTGGTGCCAAGATGGATCCCTGCGGGACTCCAGTAATTCACTGGTCAACAACCATAATGTTTCCAAGACCAAAGTAGTAATTTTCAACTAATTTTAAGTCACTGATAATAAATATTATGGTTAAAGTTGTTTGTTAGCTCTACTTTTCAAGATACACCTACATGTTAGAACAGGTTCCAACAAGCTTGCAGCCATGTGTTCCTCACAACACTCACAGTCACACTGCCCTCTATTACTGACCCAGCAGTCACAGAAAGTGGTTGTGCTATGCAATTGTGTATTCTGTGGTGAAATGTAAGTGATTTTCTTAGCCACGTACTTTTTGACATATAATAACTATTCACTGAGCAAGCAATTTATACGCATGTTAGGCATTCAATGTTAATTTTATTTTCTTACTGAATTACTGTATTTGCTGGAGTATTAGACACACTGCATAAGACACACCCTTATTTTACAAGAATGTTTTGTGGAAAAAAGATGTGACAGTCAATTAGAGATGAATTGATAAAAGGGAAATTTTTTTATTCTACCCTGCCTAAAAGAGAAATATGAGTGGAATTCTCCCACCCCACAAAACATGAGAAGCATACTCCATACATGGCCACTGTACAAAACAGGTGGGGTGGAGGGTATTGAAAAAAAATTGGCAGAGACAACAAAGAATGCCTAACTTCATATAAGCTGTTTTAGATAGAGATGAGATATGAGATAGAGATGAGATATGAAGTTTCCAGTTTAGATTAAAAGTAAAGGATAGACCAAGGATGTTCAGTGTAGAAGAGAGGGACTCTTGAAAGAGATGAGATGTGAAGTTTCCAATTTAGATTAAAAGTAAAGGACAGACCAAGGATGTTCAGTGTAGAAGAGAGGGACTCGAGTGTCATTGAGAAAGAAGGGATAGATATCTGGAAGGTTGTGTTGAGTTGATAGATGGAGGAATTGAGTTTTTGAGGCATTGAACATTACTAATTTTGCTCTGCCCCAACCAGAAATTTTAGAGAGATCAGAAGTCAGGAGTTCTGTGGCTTTCCTGCATGAAGTGGACATCTACAAAAAGATGTAGAAAAGTGCAGGGTGGCATTATCAACATAGGAGTGGATAGGACAAGAAGTTTGGTTTTGAAGATTATTGATGAATAATAAGAAGAGAGGGGGTGACAGGACAAAATCCTGAGTAACACCACTCTTAATAGATTTTGGAGAACAGTGACCTACTAAAGCAGCAATAAAATGGTCAGAGAGGAAACTTGAAATGAAGTTAGAGAGAAGGACAGAAGCCATAGGAGGGTAAATTGAAAATCAAAACTTTGTGCTAGACTCTATCAAAAACTTTTGATATGTCTGAAAAAAAAAAAAAAAATCTCTAAAATGTGTATTTTGTCCTCACACATGGTATGGTGCAGCACTGTGGCTGTGCTGCACTACCATCACATCTAAAACCATGTGTGTGTGTGTGTGTGTGTGTGTGAGAGAGAGAGAGAGAGAGAGAGAGAGAGAGAGAGAGAGAGAGAGAGAGAGAGAGAGAGAGAGAGAGAGAGAGAGAGAGAGAGAGAGAGAGAGAGAGAGAGAGAGAGAGAGAGAGAGAGAGAGAGAGAAACAATCCTGAGGATTCCTAAATAGAATGAGACTGAATGAGAATGAAAATGGATGGAAGGACCATAAATGCAAAGGGAACAGATGGAGGAAAAATAAAAGGAGTGGAGGGCAGGAAGAGAGAATACAGTGAAACCTCCGTTTTTTTAACTTAATTCATTCCTGGATGCCGTTCAAAATCCAAAATGTTCGAAAACCAAAACTATTTTCCCCACAGGAATCAACTTTTTCTTCATTAACTTCTGCAACATTTGCAGTCTAAGATCTAATTTTCAATATGTAGAACACTACCTCTCCTCTTCTAAACCTCATCTTCTTTTCCTCACTGAAACCCAGGTGTCTGAGGCAACTGACAGTAGCCCCTTTTCTGTTCCCTCCTACTTTCTCTAACCTCATTTTTTATCCAAAGCTGATGTGTTTATGTGCGCAAAGATTTAACCTGCTCTCGTGTCCACGCTCTTGAATCTTCTGAGTTTTCCACCATCTGGCTATGACTAGAGTCACTCTCAAACTAAATTTATCTGTGCTGTATATCTCTCACCTAACTCCTCTGACTATAAGAAATTCTTTGACTACTTAACTTCCTAAGTGGAGCACATTCTTACTCTCTTCCCTTTTGCAGAGATCTCCACTCTTGGAGACTTCAATGTTCACCACCAGCTTTGGCTTTCCTCTCCCTTCACTGACCATCCTGGTGAACTAGCCTTCAAATTTGCTATCCTCCATGACCTAGAGCAATTGGTTCAGCAGCCTACTCGTATTCCTGACCGTCTTGGAGATACACCCAACATTCTTGACCTTTTCCTGACCTCTAATCCTTCTGCTTATGCTGTCACCCTCTCTTCTCCGTTGGGCTCCTCCGACCACAATCTCATATCTGTGTCTTGTCCTATTGCTCATATCTCTCCTCAGGATCACCCTAAGCGAAGGTACCTCTGGCACCTTGCCTCTGCTAGTTGAGGGATCTGAGGAGGTATTTTGCTGATTTTCCTTGGAATGATTACTGCTTCCATGTCAGAGACCCATCTTTGTGTGCTGAGTGCATAACAGAGGTGATAGTGTCTGGCATGGAGGCGTACATTCCCCACTCTTTTTCTCGACCTAAACCTTCCAAACCTTGGTTCAACATGGCTTGTTCTCGTGCTATATATGATAGACAGGTGGCCCACAAAAGGCCATCCATTACTAGAATCTCATGCACTTTATATTTCTGCCCAGAACCATGCCAAGTCTGTTCTCCAACTAGCTAAAAACTTTCATTAACAGAAAATGTCAAAATCTTTCAAGATCTAACTCCCCTCATGACTTCTGGCATCTAGCCAAAAATATCTCCAATAACTTTGCTTCTTCTTTCTCTTTATTTCGACCAGATGGCACCACTGCTATCACATCTATTTCTAAAGCTGAACTCTTCACTCAAACCTTTGCTAAAAACTCTACCTTGGACGATTCTGGGCTTGTTCCTCCCTCTCCTCCACCCTCTGACTGCTTCATGCTACCTATTAAAATTCTTCACAATGATGTTTTCCATACCTTTGCTGGTCTAAACCCTAGGAAGGCTTATGGACCTGATGGGGTCCCTCCTATTGTTCTCCGAAACTGTGCCTCCGTGCTTGCACCTTGCCTAGTCAAACTCTTTCAGCTCTGTCTGTCAACATCTACCTTTCCTTCTTGCTGGAAGTTTGCCTACATTCAGCCAGTTCCTAAAAAGGGTGACCATTCTAATCCCTCATACTAATGTCCTATTGCTTTAATTTCCTGCCTATCTAAAATTTTTGAATCTATCCTCAACAGGAAGATTCTTAAACATCTGTCACTTCACAACCTTCTATCTGATTGCCAGTATGGGTTCCGTCAAGGCTGCTCTACTGGTGATCTTTTGGCTTTCCTTACTGAGTCTTGGTCATCCTCTTTTAGAGATATTGGTGAAACTTTTGCTGTTTCCTTGGACATATCAAAAGCTTTTGACAGAGCCTGACACAAAGCTTTGATTTCCAAACTACCCTACTACAGCTTCTATCCTTCTCTCTGTAACTTCATTTCAAATTTCCTTTCTGACTGTTCTATTGTTGCTGTGGTAGATGGTCACTGTTCTCCTAAATTTATTAAGAGTGGTGTTCCTCAGGGTTCTGTCCTGTCACCCACTATCTTCTTATTACTCATCAATGACCTTCTAAACCAAACTTTTTGTCCTATCCACTCCTATGCTGATGATACCACCCTGCACTTCTCCACGTCTTTTCATAGACGTCCAACCCTTCAGGAAGTAAACATTTCACGTGGGGAAGCCACAGAATGCCTGATTTCTGATCTTTCTAAAATTTCTGATTGGGGCAGAGCAAGCATTATTGTTTAATGCCTCAAAAACTCAACTCCTCCATCTATCAACAACCTTCCAAACAACTATCCCCTCTTCTTTAATGACACTCAACTGTCCCTCTCTTCTAAACTGAACATCCTCAATCTGTTCTTTACTTATAATCTAAACTGAAAACTTCACATCTCATCTCTAGCTAAAACAGCTTCTATGAAGTCAGGCATTCTGAGACGTCTCTGCCAGTTTTTCTCACCTCCCCCCCTCCCGCTGCTAATTCTGTACAAGGGCCTTATCCGTCCATGTATGGAGTATGCTTCACATGTCTGGGGAGGTTCCACTCATACCGCTCTTCTAGACAGGGTGGAATCAGAAGCTTTTCGTCTCATCAACACTTCTCCTCTAACTGACTGTCTTCAGCCTTTCTCTCACTGTTGTAATGTTGCATCTCTAGCTGTCTTCTACTGCTATTTTCATACTAACAGCTCTTCTGATCTTGCTAACTGCATGCCTCCCCTCCTCCTCCAGCCTTGCTGCACAAGACTTTCTGCTTTCTCTCACCCCTATTCTGTCTACCTCTCTAATGTAAGAGTTAACTAGTATTCTCAATCATTCATCCCTTTCTTTGTTAAACTCTGGAACTCCCTGCCTGCTTCTGTATTTCCACCTTCCCATGACTTGAATTCTTTCAAGAGGGAGGTTTCAAGACACTTATCCTTCAATTTTTGACTACTGCTTTGGACCCTTTCCTGGGACTGGCATCTCAGTGGATTTTTTTTTCTTTTTTTTTTATTGTATTTTTGTTGCCCTTGGCCAGTGCCCCTCCCGAAAAAAAAAAAAAAAAAAAATCCATCTCAGATCCCCATCCACCGTTTCTTAGTGAGTAATGACTGACGCTCCCACTGCTGAGATGGCCACTCCATATCTCCAGCTTAGAAAATTTTCATCCAGAAGGGATGTACTGAATGAACTTAGTGACATACAATTCATTAAAAGATATTGTTTAGACCATGCAGGCATTCTCTTTGTCACCAATCAAGAGATGGAAGCCTTACAGAGTGACAGAAAGGAACAACCCACTCACTGCCAAAATGAAGGTGATCATAACACTTACACATCTTGCTGCTGGGAATAGCTACTGGGAAAATGCAGTTGTGCAGTAGTGATGGCATTGTAGGTCACAGAGAGAGAGAGCCACAGGAAGCTTGGGATTACTCCTGAGAGCTAAACCTTGTTTACATCAAGGCTCTTCAGCTTCTTTGATAGGATCACATTTAACTTATTTCAAAGATTGAATTACTGTCTTACCGTCTGTCTCTCTCCTCCAAATATACAAAAACAAAGGAAATATTTATAGAAACAATAAATTAGTAATAAATGGCAGGTTTTGCTACATCATGTAGTATTTGAAATCAAGTAACTTTGTTCAAAAACCGAATTATGGTACAGCAACCAAAGCAATTAAAAGTTTAAAAAATTGTTAAAAAACCGAGTTGTTCGGAAAGGGAGACATTCGGTAACCAAGGTTCCACTGTACTTATTTCTCAATACTTCCTCTCTCCATCTAATTCTTCAGTCACTCCTCACCCTTGCTGCTTATATTTATTCCTACTTCCTCCCTGTCCTCCCATCCTCCTCTTTCACCTTTCCTCCACTTCCTTATCCCATGTACTCTCTTTCTGCAGTTATTTATCTCCCCTCTCTTTCTCCTTTTTTCTCCCTTCATCTTTCGTTTTGTCTTAAACCTCTGGCTCTCCCTGTCACCTCTCCTTTCCTTTATCTATCAGAGATAGAGACAAGAAAAAGGTAGGGAGAGGAGGGCAGGGAAGGGAGAGGGAGGGAAGGGGAAAGAGAGAGAGAGTGAGAGAGAGAGAGAGAGAGAGAGGAGAGAGAGAGAGAGAGAGAGAGAGAGAGAGAGAGAGAGAGAGAGAGAGAGAGAGAGAGAGAGAGAGAGAGAGAGAGAGAGAGAGAGAGAGAGAGAGAGAGAGAGAGAGAGAGAGAGAGAGAGAGAGAGAGAATTTTATTATTTTTAATATTATTAGTAACAATATTTGTGCTCTGTGTACTACTGCTTCAACTCCACACCTATAGACCTAGGCTTAGAGGCCTAGGCATCTGTACTACTGCCACATTAGATGCATGGTAATTATCAGATACTTTTTTTCAAGAAAAAAGTGCATCTAATGCACCAATAAATACAGTATATAAATACTTCTGATAAGCTCTCATGCTCAGTATTGCAATGGTTGATTTATTAAAGTTTTATTTATCTTCAAATTGTTTGTTGTTTTTCGCTTTCAGATGCCTTGTAGTTGTGTGAATTAAGCAGACAACTTCTGCTACATTTGAGGTGAGGTGACTTTTGCATCACAGAAGAGCAGTATAAGTGCTATGATTAGAAAAGCATACCACCTATATTTTGGATGAACTAGGATAAGAACTGGGCTCCTCATATATGCTGTAACACTTGTGCTACTAATCTTCGCCAGTGGCTGGAACAGGAATAGGAAAAGAATACTCTTTGTTGTGCCGATGACCTGGTGAGAGCCAACAGACCATACCAACAATTGTTATTTGTGCATGGTACCTCCAGTACAAGATGGCTTGCCAATGAAGAAAAAGCAGTCCATTAAATATCCAGAAATTTCATCAGCTATTCACCAGGTTCCACATGGAGAAGGTCTACCTGTTCCTGATGCACCAACTTTAGTATCATTCAAATCAGATGTGGAAAGTAGTGAGGAGGAAGATAAGGATGACAGCATTGGATTGCAGTGACCTAAATTTTTATGAAGGAAAAAACACACTCATCTAAGCCACATCTTATAACACAAGGGGAACTCCATGACCTTTTCAGGGATCTACAACTTCCCAAGAATAAGGCAGAGCTGCTAAGCTCTCGTCTTCAACAGTGGAATCCTCTAACAGCTGATGTGAAGATTTAAAAATTTCATGATCATCAACAACAGTTCAATGATTTCTTTGTAATGGAAGGTGATTTTGTGGCCTGCAACAATATTAATGGTGTGATGGAACCACTTGGCATCAAATGTGAACCCAGTCACTGGACTGTTCACAGATTATCAAAAATGAGTCTAAAAGTTGTCTTACTGCATAACAGCAATAGTAAGCCATCAGTTCTTCTGGGCTATGTACCATATATGAAAGAAGCCTATGAGAATATAATGCATATGCTGCAAAGCATAAAATATGGTGAACATCAGTGAGAGCTCTGTGGTGACTTAAAGGTTGCTCCTCTTGTGATGGGCTTACAGGATGGATACACTAAGTACTGTTGCTTTTTATGTGAATGGGACAGCCATGCAAGAGATTCCCACTATATCAGGAAAGACTGTCCACCTCATCAATTATTGGAGCCTGGAATGAAAAATGTTCAACATCCACCTGTCGCTGAACCAAACAAAATTTTGCTACCACCACTACACATAAAACTGCAGCTCATGAAGAACTTTATAAAAGCTATGGACAAATCCAGTCAAGGATTCAAGTATTTAAAAACAAAATTCCCCTCACTGAATGACAGTAAGTTAAAAGAGGGAGTCTTTATTAGTTCTTAGATTTGTGAACTTCTTAAGTGGACTGAATTATTTCCCATTTTCGTTACTTATGAGCGAAATTGCACCGCGTTTTTATGAGCTATAAAGCTCTTTTAGATGAGTTCTATGTACAAAAAAACTGAGGTTTAGATTTTTGCATATTTTGACAAGTTTTCTTTAATTTTCTTGAAAACCTGTCACAAGATACTTTGATGGTTTTCTAAGAAAATTATGTAATAGAATTTTCATTTTTGGTTTTGTTATTGAGAAAAATCCAAAATATTCCTTGCCCAGATATTTCTCTTAAGCTAGAAAAAAAATAAACACAATCAAATTTCTTTTCTTTTCATTCCCTTCCTAATGATGCCAGAATAATCAAAATTGGGCTATAAATGACAGAGAAATACACCTCAAAATTGGAATAAATTAGTCTTGAGATACGAGGCTTTAACATTTAAAGGGATGCTCGTGCAATTTTCATCCATATATAGCAATGTGATACTGGAATTTTTTGGTGTCAAGAATTACAATGTATTTGTTTTGAGTTGTAGATGATTTTCAGCCATAACTGAAAACATTACATTAATAGATGACTTGGCATCAGGAATCTCTTAGATGGAACATTGCACACTTCCTTTTCACAATGAGGGCATGCCACACTGATGCATGTGCTCTGCTCTCAGCTAATATCCAGCATGCTTTTGCCAGTACCTCACTCCTTTGGGTAAGACTTTCTCTTACCCATTGTGGTGAAAGAGAGCAAAAATTGCAAAGTGAGTGACTGCTAAGCAGATACAGGTGATGAGAGATAGAGTGTCACGAACTCCCTCTCTCTCTCTCTCTAAGCATGTACAACATGCACTGAGGTACTGCCACTCTTCCTCACCCCACTCAACTAGGCTGTGAGAGGAAACTTCCACAGTCCACCATAAAGGGAACTATTCCACATAAATTTCCTTACTTTTTTTTTTTTTAATGAATATTCTTCTACAACCATCTCCCACCTACAATGACCTTGACTGAGTCACTAAGTATGAGCAGGGGGCATTTAAATGGCATTTAAATGTGGATAACGAATTATCGTGCACACACTGTTAAGTACTAGGCCTAAGGATGTCATGAGATGATTTTTGCATTTTTCAATATTTTTCAGATTTTCAACTCTGTTGGTCCCCTTAAAGATGGCAACTTTGAATCAGCCCTTCACAGGGAGGAGAAAAATACTTGGGAAGCATTCAAGTTAGTGGCAAAGGGATTTCTTGGAAACCGAAGGGAAGAAAACACAACCATGCTTACAGACTATTGCTCGTTATTGGTAAGAGATGTTTCTTCAGCTGAATATAAGTGTCAAGCAAAAAGGACGAGGGTTGATAAGGAATAAAACATGACACATATTGTACAATGTAATAAAATATTCAAATATTACATGTTTCGTATCTTTACAACTATAGCCAATGAGCATTTTTTAAGGTGATATTTGGATTCAGAACATGAAATTAGGTAAGAATTAACTAATTTCATTTAAGAAACAACTTTTCAAAAACTGTTCATCAGTGTTACCTTTCTCCAGGAGGATTTTCTGTCTCTGACCACTGTTCTCATTTCTCTGTCCACCAGAAAACTGGTTATCCAATTCAATAACGTTCCTTTTAATCCTTCAGTATTTTTCAGTTTCTGCAAGTCTTTTATGGGGCATCTTATCAAAAGTCTTCTTCAAATCTAAATACACAACATCAACCCATTCTTTTTCTCCTGGATAACATGATACATGTTGTACATGATCTCTTGTCTCTGAAACCAAACTGTCTATCTGTCAGTACTTCATTTTCTTCTAAATACTTAGTCCATCTTTTTTTTTAACCATCTTTTCACATATTTTCGCTACCATACATCAGTGACACTGATTTACGGTTGGAAGGCTGCTCCTTTTTTCCACTCTTATAAATGGGCACAATGTTAGCCCTTATTCAATCATTTGGTATTAATCCTTGTTTCAGCAAACAATGGCATCACTCACTTTATCAGCTAATTGGGTGCTACATTCCCTTAATATCAAATTGGACACTCCATCTGGCCCATGGGCTTTCCTTACATCCATGTTTTCTATCATCTTCCTCATCTCACTTCCATTCACCTTAGTCTCCCTCAATCCATCTGCATTCACACTTGCCACCTCTGGTCTGACGAACACAGTTTCCCTGGTGAAGACATTTTGGAGGCATTCATTCATCACTTCAGCCATTTCTGCTTCTTCCACAACCATACCTTTGTTTAACTTACTCATTCATTTTTTGGTATTCATTCTTCCATTTACATATCTATAGAAGAGCCTTGGATCATCTTTGCACTTATCTCCAATGTCTCTTTCATGGTTACATATTTCTTCTCTCTGTACCCTTGAGTATTCATTTCCCGCTTTCTTGTATATCTCTCAGTTCTCTTGCATTTTTTCTCCATTTATTCCAGGCCATTTCTCTTCCTTTCTCACCTCCTCACATGTTCTATTAAACCATTCCTCCTTTCTGACATATCTTTTTTCTTTGGCACAAATCTACTTGAGAGAGATAAGGTAGTGTGAGGGAGATGACATGAGGTGAGGTGTGAGGATGAAGGGCAGGAGGAGAGAAGTGTCCAGGAGGGTCAAAGGAGTGAGAGAGGGGGAGATATGCATGTTGGAGGGTAAGGTCATGCTGAGATAGGCAAGGTGAGGTCGAGATGAGTAGAAAATGGAGTGGAAAAGAGGGGGGAGGGGGGAGACGAGATGAGATTAGGGAAAGTAAATGTTGATGAGTTGTATAAATATTTTGTTGATAAATTACATACAGAATAGTTAGCAAACATCCCTTATAGAGCAATAAGATAACAGAAGAATGGTCCTAAATGGATTACTGTTAGGTTAAAACACTACATAGGGCACAAGAGAAATATATACGAGATTAAAAGCAGGGAAAGAGGTTTTAAGGCCACAATACTATGAATTAGTTAGAACAGTAAGGAAGGTTAACGAGGAAAGCTAAAAACAATCATAAATTAAAGGTATCCAGCTAGACAAAGATGGACCCCAAGGGATTTTATGAGGTATATAGGACAAAAAAATAGAGAAACACTAGGTCCATTAAAGGCAACAGATGGGAAGCTGGTTAGTTCTGGGGAGGAGATTAATTGAATTCTGAACAAGTATTTTTAACTGTCTTCACCCAGGAATAGTGAGCAGATGTTTAGAGCAGAAGAGAATGAGAAGCTGACAGATATTACCATAACTAAGGAAACAGTGGAACAGGAGATAGATAGGATGAAAAGGTTCAAGTCACGAGGATCAGATGAAATATATCCCAGAGTACTTAAGGAATGCAAAGAGGTTATTAGTGAACCGTTAGTTTCTGTCTTTAGGAAATCACTGAAGTCAGGTGAGATACTGGTAATGTGGAGGCAGGCGAATGTAGTATCCATCTTTTTAAGAAAGGAGATAAAACTTTAAAGTCTAATTATAGACCTCTTAGCTTAACTTCTGTTGTAGTAATAGCAAAAACATTAGGGAGCATTTAGACAAACATAACTTGATAAATCAGTCACAGCATGGCTTCACGAAAGGGAAGTCTTGCCCAATGAACTTGTTAAGTTTTTACAGTAAGGTTTACAAGGTGGCAGATAATGGTGATAGTTATGACATCCTATATCTGGACTTTAGTAAAGTGTTTGACAAGGTACCGTATTAGAGGCTCCTGAGAAAGATTAGGGCTCGTGGGATAGATGGGAAAAGTGTTAGACTGTGGCTAAGCAACAGAGAGACAAAGAGTTCTAATAGTCGGCTTTATATCAGAGTGAGGTCAAGTAATTAGTTGGGTGCCACAGGGATCAGTATTAGGGTCATTGTTGTTTTTAATATATATCAATGACTTGGATAGTGGAATTAGTAGTGATGTTAGTAAATTTGTAGATGACAAGAAGATAGATAGATAAATTAGGTCAGAATTGAATGTCATTGCTTTGCAGGCAGATTTGGATGGGATGAACGAATGAACAGACAGATGGCAAGTGCAGTTTAATATCAACAAATGCAAAGTACCTAGTGTAGGTAGAGGAAACCTGCACAGTAGGTACACAATAAACGCTGAAGCCCTGGTAAGTTCAGGGTATGAAAAAGATTTATGAGTTATAGTTAGCACTGAACTCCATCTTAGAAAGCAATACATAGAGGCTAGAAGAAACAGGGCAAATAGGGTATTAGGATTAATTTTCAGGAGTGTTAAAAAGTAGAAATCCCGAAGTAATACTAAAGTTATATTTGGCACTGGTCAGACCTCACTTAGATTACGATATGCAGTTCTGGTCCCCACATTACAGGAAGGATATAGGTCTATTGGAATCAATACAAAGAATGACTAAAAGGATACAAGGGATGAGGAGTATTCCTTATGAAGTGAGATTGAAGCTGTTAAATTTAAATTCTTTAGAGAGATATAGGTTAAGAGGAGACCTGATTGAAGTCTTTAAGTGGTATAAGAGTTATAACAAGGGGGATGTAAATAGAATTCTTAGAATCAGTAACCAAGATAGAACAAGGAATAATAGGTTCAAGCTTGAAAAATTTAGATTTGAAAAAGAGATAAGAAGTGGTTCTCAAATAGAGTGGTAAATGAATGGAACAGACTCAGTAATCAAGTTGTTAGAGCTTAATCAAGTTGTTAGAGCTGAGTCACTAGGAAGCTTTAAGAGAAGATAAGACAGATTTATGAATGGGGATGATAGTGGAAATAGTTATGTTTCATACAGGGACTGCCACATGTGGGCCTGATGGCTTCTTGCAGCTTCCCTTATTTCTTATGTTCTTATACCTGGATCTCAAAAAAACATTTAATAAAGTTCCCCACAAATAGCCATATGTGGAAGCTAGAGAATGAAGGACTAAAGGGAGCAATATTGAGATTTATTATTTACAAGGGAGGGAAATGAGAATAGTAATCAGAGACACTAAATAAAGTTGGCGTTGATTGACAAGTGGGGTACAGCAAGGATCTGTGTTGACACTTATTATGTTTAAATGTAAATGATATGACAGAGTCTAAATAGTTATATAAACCTGTTTGCTGATGATGCAAAAATAATGAAAATAATAAAGTATGTAAATGACTGCAAGGAGTTACAAAAGGATATTGACAAGATACATATGTGGAGCCAAAGATGGAAACTAGAATTTAAAGCCAGAAAATGCCACATGTTGGAAGTAAGAAAAAGTAAAAAAGATACCTTCATGGAAATACAAAATGGGAGAAATAATAATGAAAAGTAATATGAAGAAAAAGATTTGGGAGTAATGATTCAAAGACACATTATCACCTTGAAAGACACATAAACAGGATATTCGGCTCTACCCACAGCTTGTTAACAAACATTAATGTGGCAGTTAACTATTTTGATAAAAGATATGATGAAGAAAATTATAACAATCATGATACATCCTAAATTTGAATACACAGCAGTAGTTTGGGCTCCACATAGAAAAAATTATATATGGAAACTGGAAAGAATAGAGCATAGCGACAAAGATGGTATCTGAACTGAAAGACTTAATATGAAGAAAGACTTGAAGAGATGGGTTTTACCAACACAGCAAGAGTAAAGAGAAAGAGGAGACCTAAAAACAATGTACAAATTAGTAAACAATATAGAAAGAATAGACAGAAATGACTTGGTACCACAGATGGAGGAGGGAGAGAGACAGATGGAGGGGACATAGGAAGAAAATAAAAGAAGAGTGGATTTTCAAGTGACATCAAGAAATGCAGCTTCTTATATAGAACTATTGAAATCTGGAATGATTTGAAGGAAAAAGTTGGTTGCGGCAAACAGAGTACACATGTTTAAAGAGAAGGTGGATAAATATGGTTATGGAGACAGGACAAAATGAGCTTTGGTTCATACCCTGTACAATACAACTAGGTAAATACACACACACACACACACACACACACACACACACACACACACACACACACAGAGAGAGAGAGAGAGAGAGAGTGAGAGAGAGAGAGAGAGAGAGAGAGAGAGAGAGAGAGAGAGGAGAGGAGGAGAGAGAGAGGAGAGAGGAGAGAGAGAGAGAGAGAGAGAGAGAGAGAGAGAGAGAGAGAGAGAGAGAGAGACATATCTGAGTCTTGCATTTGGCAGAAGCTTCAAGCCTATCACTACTCAGTAGTATCACATCACCCATAAGGCAAGTTGCTCTCTCTATACTCTATTCCTTCACACAAAACTACATGCACCTAATTACACACAAACCCTTCACTCAAAATTTAAAATTATTATGGTGACTCCTACACCAGACTCAGAGTTCCCATCTGGGGAGAGGACCACAAATGTCCCCAGGTTGGACTGCTCTTCTAGTATTGGCCCTAAGTGTATTGACACCCCCAGCCTCAACTTTACTTCATTAACTTCTGCAACATTTGCAGTCTTAGATCTAATTTTCAATCTGTAGAACACCACCTCTCCTCTACTAAACCTCATCTTTTCCTCACTGAAACACAGATGTCTGAGGTACATGAAAATAGCCCCTTTTCTGTTCCCTCCTACTTTCTCTATCTTCCTTTTCAATATAAAGCTGGATGTTGTGTCTACGTGCGCAACAACTTAACCTGCTCTCATGGCCACACTCTTAAATCTTCCGAATTTTCCGCCATCTGGCTGACTACAAAGTCACTCTCAAACTAAATTTATCTGTGCTGTATACCTCTCACCTAGCTCCTCTGCTGACCTATAAGAAATCCTTTGACAACTTAACTTCCAAATTGGAGCACATTCTGACTCTTCCCCTTTGTGGAGATCTCCATCCTTGGAGACTTCAATATTGATCACCAGCTTTGACTTTCCTCTCCCTTCACTGACCATCCTAATGAACTAGCCTTTAACTCTGCTATCCTCCATGACCTAGAGCAACTGATGCAACACCCTATTCGTACTCCTGACCATCTTAGAGATATGCCCAAAATTCTTGACCTTTTTCTAACCTCTAATCCTTTTGCTTATGCTGTTATCCTATCTTCTCTGATCACAATCTCATATTTGTATCTTGTCCTATTGCTTCAATCCCTCCTCAGGATCACCCCCAAAGCAGAGGTGCCTTTGCACTTTGTCTCTGCTAATTGGAGGGAGCTGACAAGGTATTATGCTGGTTTTCCTTGGAATGACTACTGCTTCTGTGTCAGAGATCATCTCTGTGTGCTGAGCGCATAACAGAGGTGACAGTGTCTGGCATGGAGGCATACATTCCTACTTCGTTCAACCTAAACCTTCCAAACCTTGGTTTAACACAGCCTGTTTCTTGTGCCTATATATGATAGAGAGGTGGCCCACAAAAGGTACTTGAGCCTTCCATCACCAGAATCTCATGTGCATTGTATTTCTGCCAGGAACCATGCCAAGTCTTCTACAACTAGCCAAAAACTTCTTCATTAACAGAAAAGTGTCAAAATCTTTCAAGATCTAACTCCCCTCGTGACTTCTGGCACCTAGCCAAAAATATCTCCAATAACTTTGCTTCTTCATCTTTCCCTCCTTTATTTCAACCTGATGGGCACCACTGCCATCTCATCTATTTCTAAAGCTGAAACTCTTCGCTCAAACCTTTGCTAAAAATTCTATCTTGGATGATTCAGGGCTTGTTCCTCCTTCTTCTCTACCCTCTGACTACTTCATGCTACTCATTAAAATCCTTCACAATGACATTTTCCATGCCCTTGCGGGCCTAAACCTTCAAAAGGCTTATGAACCTGATGGTGTCCCTCCTATTGTTCTCTAAAACTGTGCCTTCATGCTTGCACCTTGCCTAATCAAAGTCTTTCAACTCTATATATAACATCTACCTTTCTTTCTTGCTGGAAGTTGGTCCACATTCGGCCTATTCCTAAAAAGGGTGACTGTTCTAATCCCTCAAACTACCGTCCTATTGCTTTAATTTCCTGCCTATCTAAAAATTTTGAATCTATCCTCAAAAGGAAGATTCTTAAACATCTATCACTTCACAACATTCAATCTGATCGCCAGAATGAGTTCCATCAAGGCTGCTCTACTGGTGATGTTCTGGCTTTCCTTCCTAAGTCTTGGTCATCCTCTTTTAGAGATTTTGATGAAACTTTTGCTATTGTCTTAGACATATCACAAGCTTTTGATAGAGTCTGGCACAAAGCCTTGATCTCCAAACTATCTTCCTATGGCTTTTATCCTTCTCTCTGTAACTTCATCTCGTTTCCTTTCTGACCACTGTATTGCTGCTGTGGTAGATTGTCATTGTTGTCCTTCTAAATCTATTAACAGAGGTGTTCCCTCAAAATTCTGTCCTGTCACCCACTCTCTTCCTATTATTCATCAATGATCTTCTAAACCAAACTTCTTGTCCTATCCACTCCTATGCTGACAATACCACCCTGCACTTTTCCACATCTTTTCTTAAACATCCAGTGTTTCAGGAAGTAAACTATTCAGCCAAGGAAGCCACAGAATTCCTGACTTCTGATCTCTCAAAAATTTCTGATTGGGCAGAGCAAACTTGGTATTGTTGAATGCCTCAAAAACCCAATTCCTTCATCTATCAACTTGACACAACCTTCCCAGCAACTGTACCCCTCTTCTTCAATGGCACTCAACTCTCCTCCTCTTCTACACTGAACATCCTCGGTCCTGTCCTTTACTTATAATCTAAACAGGAAACTTCACATCTCATCTCTAGCTAAAACAACTTCTATGAAGTTAGGCATTCTGAGTCATCTCCACCAGTTTTCTCATCCCCTCAGCTATTAACTCTGTACAGTTGCCTTATCTGCCCATGTATGGAGTATGCTTCACATGTATGGAGGGCTTCCACTCATGCTGCTATTCTAGACAAGCTTTTCTTCTTATCAATTCCTATCTTCTATCTGGCCATCTTCAACCTCTTTCTCATCACTGCAATGTTGCATCTCTTGTTATCTTCTACCATTATTTTCACACTAACTGCTCTTCTGATCTTGCTAACTGCATGCCTCCCCTCCTCCCATGGGCTTCCTGCACAAGACTTTCTTCTTTCTCTCATCCCTATTCTGTCCACCTCTCTAATGCAAGAGCTAATCAGTATTTTCAATCATTCTATCCCTTACTTTGGTAAACTCTAGAACTCCCTGCCCTCTTCTGTATTTCCTCCTTCCTATGACTTTAACTCTTTCAAGAGGGAGGTTTCAAGACACTTATCCTTCAATTTTCTATGATTCTCTTGATGTCTCTTTTGGGACTGGTGCTTAAATGGGATTTTTTTTTTCCTCCAGTTTTGTTTCCCTTGGCCAGTGACCCTCTTACATAAAAAAAAAATAAAAAAAAGAAAAATAAAGAAAAAATAAGAAAATATATATATATATATATATATATATATATATATATATATATATATTATTTATATATATATAGATATATATATATATATATATATATATATATACATATATATATATATATTATATATATATATATATATATATATATATATATATATATATATATATATATATATATATATATATATATATATATGACTCGCTAACCCTTTAATGATTTCTTCTATGTCACTGATCCATTCTACATCACTGATCCATTAAACACCTTCAGCACCATCAGGGAAATCTTCATTGTCACTTTGAAACTCCTTTATAGGGTGATTACCAGGTGTAAAAAACAGTCTCAAGTTACCTGGAGATTTCCCCTATGTCTACTGATGCTTACCTCCTTTTTCAGCCATGTTTAGTTATGTATCAATTTTTTTTTTCTTTCTTGCATGTCACTGCTAACATTTCACAATTCGGACCACACATAATATCACTACTCCTCGCATGTGACCACTTGTACTAGGCAATATTTCAGGCAGGAGACAGACCTGCAGATGATGTGTGTCTGTGTGTGTGTGTGTGTGTGTGTGTGTGTGGTGTGTGTGTGTGTGTGTGTGTGTGTGTGTGTGTATTATATATTATATATATATATATATATATTATATATATATATAATATATATATATATATATATATATATATATATATATATATATATATATATATACAGTAAAATCAACCTCATCCAGCACTCGAGTATCCGACACATTTTTCCCCGAGCCTTAAAATCAATAAAAAATCAATGTGTACTCATAAAATCGATTAAAATTCCCACGCGAGGCATACTTTGTCCCCTCGCCACCAGAGCGCACTGCTTCACGCCACCCACGGCCCACTGCACCTGTGTTTACTCAGTGACTCAGTCCTGCGTGTGCACTGTTTATCGCCTGACGCCTTCATCATGCCTAAAGTTGTAGAAAAGAGGAAGCGTGTTGTGCTTACACTTAAGCAGAAGGTAGACATTTGTCAATGATTAGAGAGAGGTAAAAGCAGACAGCAACTAATGGCGGAATATGGTGTGGGCTCATCAACTATTTATGACATTAAATCCCAGACGAAAAAGTTGCGGGATTACATGAAAGCCACCGACACCGCAAAGGCAGCGGAAAATCATCACACACTGCAGTATCATTGTGGTGAAATGATGGACAAAGTGTTATACGAGTGGTTCAGCTTGAAAAGATCAGAAGGAGTCACAATTACAGGCCCAATGCTACAACTGGGTGTTGGTGAGTGTGAGGTGGCAGCGCGGGTGGTGACGCGCGGCATGGCGATCAGCTGATCTTTGTTATGGTAAGATGCGTGAGTGTAGGGTGGTGATTGTGGACATAATTTCACTTCTATTCAAGTATCCGGTATGTCGGCGGTCCCGTTG
>NC_087151.1:16100000-16110000 GCF_035594125.1 Scylla paramamosain
AGGTACCTCAAAAGGTTTACACAAAATCCATATGAATCATTCCATAGTAGTGTGTGATTATATTGTCCCAAACACATCCTTGCAACCAAGAACAAGCTGGATTTTGCTATGGCCCAGACAGCAACAATGATGGGTATATGAAGACTAACATTTATGCCCATATGGGAGTTCCATTTACTCCCAATGTGAAATCTTTCCTTGAAAAGAAGAAATGAGTAATGGACTTTTCCACTGAAGAAAAAGATGAGGGGACAAGCACCTTCAGAGGGACATCCAATACACCCTACACGGCCAGTGAATTGTCAACGTTCACATTTAATTGTAGTTTTCTCATTTGTAACTTATTAACATTCAACTCAAAATTTCTCTCTTATTTTTAGGCTGATTTTCATGATTCTTGTTGCAGTGTTTGTAAATTGAAGTGCTAAAAACCTACAATGCACATTTTACAATTTTGTAATAATTTAATATATTTAGATTTTTTTTATATTGCAGTAAATGATTATTTTCGTTCTAGGAAAGAAGTAATATGTAATAATAATATAGATAATGATAAGAAAAAGTGCACTGACAGCCTTATACCCTAATCATTTGAGAATCAAAATAAAATTATCTTGTCTTGAATCTGACCATTGGTGTTTGAATCATCTTCATTTAAGAAAAATAAAATAAATAAATAAAATAAATAATATAAAAATAAATAAGATATATATATATATATATATATATATATATATATATATATATATATATATAATATATATATATATATATATATATATATATATATATATATTTATATAAATTATATATATATATATATATATATATATATATATATATATATATATATATATATATATATATATATATATAATAGATATATATATATATATATATATATATATATATATATATATATATATATATATATATATATATATATATATATATATATATATATTATTTTTTTCTGCTGCAGATGTCAACTTTACCTCCAGGAAATGTCATTCAGCAAAAGAAACATTTTCAAAATGAAATTTCATGTATGCAAAAAATTTTTTTTTTTTTATTTCCACATATTTTGACTACCTGTCCCCTTAAGGAAGTACATAAGATAAGACCAGGAATAAATGTCAGTCTAAAAGTGGCATATACATATGTAAATGGGTTAAGATCATCAGTGCTAGAAATAGATGATTACATAAGAAAACAACCAGGTGCTAGAAATAGATGATTACATAAGAAAACAACCAGATCAGATCATGGGATCATAAAAACAAAATTAACTGGTAATTCAGCAACATGGAACATAGAGGAAGGCCAAAGATAACATATGGATGAGACACCATGCAAAATAAACAAGGAGAGAGTGATGCTATTATTAAAGAAAGAAATGACAGTGATGGACACAACCACTGGAGAGGGTGAAGCTGAAGTGCTGAAACTGGTAGTGAGACAGAAAGCAGTTATATAAATTTAATAATAGTTTATGTTCCACAAAAAAAAAAAAAAAAAAAATAAGTAAATAAAAAATAAAAAAAAATAAAAAAAGCTTGGACAGAACAAGACTATAAGAAAAAAAATAAATGACACAAGGAATCAGTTAATCTTTACTCAAAGAAAATGATGACATACTCATAATCAAAGTTAGAAATAACCCTGTTTTTTAACCCAACCACACTTTTATTTTTGAGGTTTATTTTTTTTTTTTAAGTTTTACTGTTCTTTTTTATTTTATTTAACTTTTTGTTTATCCCTCATATTTATATGTATATCAGTTAAATTATTCTTCATATTTATATTAGTTAAATTATTCCATATATTTATATGTATATCTGTTAAAATAAGCAATTAAAAAGTAATCTAGAGTGAAACAAAAGGTTTGAAGTGTTTTTTTTTATTTTATGTAGGAGGGGCATCAGCCAAGAGCAAAAAAGGCCATTTAGGTGCCAGTCCCTGAACAAAGTCAAAAGCGGTTGTCAAAAATTAAAGGATTCCGAGTTTACCAGAGAGAGGGATGAATGACTGGGAATACTGGTTAACTCTTGCATTAGAGAGGTGGACAGAACAGGGATGAGAGAAAGAAGAAAGTCTGGTGTAGCGAGGCCACAGGAGGAGGGAAGGCATGCAGTTAACAAGACCAGAAGAGCAGCTAGCATGAAAAAAGTGGTAGAAGATAGCTAGAGATGCAACATTGTAGCAATGAGAGAGAGGCTGAAGACAGTCAATTAGAGAAGAGGAGTTGATAAGACAAAAAGCTTTTGATTACACCCTGTCTAAAAGAGTGGTATGAGTGGAACCCCCTTACATGTGAAGTATACTCCATACATGGATGGATAAGGTCCCTGTGCAGAGTCAGCCTGGGGTGGGGCGGGGGTCAAAAAAACTGGCAGAATGCCTAACTTCATAGTAGCCTGTTTTAGTTAGAAATGAGATGTGAAGTTTCCAGTTTAGATTATAAGTAAAGGACAGACCGAGGATGTTCAGTTTAGAGGAAGGGAAACAATACAGTGTCACTGAAGACAGAGCGGGATAGTTATTTGGAAGGTTGTATCAAGTTGATAGGTGGAGGAATTGAGTTTTTGAGGCATTGAACAATATTAAGTTTGCTATGCCACAATCAGAAATTTTAGAGAGATCAGAAGTCAGGCATTCTGTTGCTTCACTGCAAGAATTACTTATTTCCTGAAGGGTTGGACGTCTACAAAAAAGACATGGAAAAGTGTAGGGTGGTATCATCAGCGTAGAAGTGGATAGGACAAGAAGTTTGGTTTGGATCACTGATGAATAATAGGAAGAGTGGATGACAGGACAGAACCCTCAAGAACACCACTGGTAATAGATTAGGAGGAACAATGACCATCTACCACAGTAGCGATACAATGGTCAGAAAGGAAACTTGAGATGAAGTTAGAGAGAAAGATAGAAGCCATAGGAGGATAGTTTGGAAATCAAAGCCAGACTCTGTTAAAAGTTTTTGATATGCCTAAGCCAACAGCACAAGTTTCACCAAAATCTCTAAAACAGGATGACTAAGACTCAGTAAAGAAAGCGGCCTCAATGAAACTCATAATGTCAATCAGATATAAGATTGTGAAGTGATTGATATTTAAGAATCTTCCTGTTGAGGATAGATTCAAAACTTTAGAGAGGTAGGAAATTATTCAAAACTTTAGAGAGATAGGAAATTAAAGCAACAGGACAATAGTTTGAGAGATTAGAATGGTCACCTTTTCTTAGGAAGGGGCTGAATTTAGGCAAACTTCCAGCAAGAAGGAAAGGTAGATGCTGATAGACAGAGTTGGAAGAATTTGATTAGGCAAGGTGCAAGCACAGAAGCACAGTTTTGGAGAACAATAGGAGGGACCCCATCAGGTCCATAAGCCTTCTGAGGGATTAGGCCAGTGAGTAAATGGCAAAGATCACTGCAAAGGATCTTATTGGGTAGCATGAAGTAGTCAGAGGGTAGAGAAGTGGGGAACAAGCCCTGAATCATACAAGATAGAGTTTTTAGGAAGGGTTTGAGCAAAGAGTTCAGTTTTAGAAATTGATGAGATGGCAGTGATGCCATCAAATTGAAATAAAGGAGGGAAAGATGAAGAAGCAAAGTTATTGATATTTTTGGCTGGGTGCCAGAAGTCACATGGGGAGTAAGATCTTGAAAGATTTTGACACTTTCTATTAATGAAGAACAAACACTTGTTTGTCCAGTTGGACAAAGCCTGTGTTAACTTGTATTGTACAGGAAATGAATGGGTCAGGCTTGATTACTTTTACATTTTATATGTATATGTGCATATACAGACCTTATTTATCAATATGATATATAACTAAATTTTTATTCATTTATTTTTTTTTTTAAGGGGGAGGAGTTAATGCCAACCCTGCTCATGATGGGAAACTTTGATTGTAAGGAAGTGTCACGGAAAAACTGGTCAATGGCAGGTGGCAAAGTGTCACGGGGAAACAAAGTTTTGGAGTTAACCACAGAAAACCTTCTCACACAGTGGGTTGAGGAAAACATGAGATTCTGCAGAAGTGACAAACCAGCATGACTTGATCTGATTTTTTACAAAGAAAGTGGACATAATAGAGAATGTGATGTACAAGAGCCAAATTATTTTAAGAGGAACCATGCACTAACAGAGTTCTGGTTAAATGAAGGTGATATGGAAATAAAAAAAAACTGAGGACCACAAAAAACACTACAGCAAGGCAAATTTCCATCAACTAAGGAAGTACTTTGACGATGCATGATGGGACCTATTCTTCAACATAAATGACATCAACAAGAATGTGGGCCATCTTCCTAGAAACATACAAAAAAGGAGTGGATAAATAGATACCAAAAAAGGAAGGAGTAGTTTAGTTGGGAATGTATACAAGCCAGACAACAAGAAAAAGCATGGAATAACTGGAGAAAAAAAAACATGAGACAAGACAACTGGATTAATTACAAAAGTAAAAGAAACCAATATGTTAAGACAAGAAAAATCAGCGGAAGAATTATGAAAAGAATATTACTGGTGAGTGCAAGGGTGAACCAAAATTATTCTAGATATATCAATGGCAAATTAAAAAAGAGAGATGAAATTAAGGCACTCATAGCAAGTGGTGAAATAATAGAAAATACAAATGAACTATGAGAGGTGATGAATAATAGTTTTCAGTCAGTTTTCAGTAGAGAAAGTGTCTTCATTGAAATAATCAGAAGAAAAAGGAGAGGCAAACTAACAACAATAAGGACAACAACACACGAAGTCAAAAAAATGACAAATGTTCTTGATAGGAGGAAAGCAGCAGGACTAGATGATTGGGTTCTGAGGGAGTGTTGTCCCAATTGTCTGAGAAGATTTGGAACTCAATTAACACCTCACTGGAACAAGGAAAAGTTCCAAAGGACTGGAAACAGGCAGACATAGTTCCAATGTAAATAGAGAGGACCCTCTGAACTACAGACCTATATTGCTAACAAGTGTAAAAGCAAAGATATTTGAGATAATATAAAAGAAATGGACAGAACATCTGGAGACTAACATCTTAACAGAAAGACAATTTGAATTCAGAGGAAGCCAATCATGAACCAAAATTTTAATAACCTACTCACAGGTAATTGATATAGTGGATGAGAGAAGGATGGATAGACTGTAAGTACCTGGACTTGAAAAAGTCATTTGATAAGGTGCCATACATATGGATTATATAGAAATTGAAACATGAAACAGGGATTGGAGGATCAGTACTAAAATGGATTGAAGATTTTTTACTCAATAGAGAAACAAGGACAATAATAATGGAAGGTGATAAGCAGGCTTCCACAAGGATGTGCACTGGCACAGTACACAGTACACAGTACAGTGTGTACTGTTCACAGTGTATGTAAATGATATGGTAGGTGTAAAAGGCTTCATAAGTATGTTTGCAGATGATGCCAAGATAATGAGGAGAGTGGCAAACCAACAAGACCTGCAACAAGATCTTGATAAAATAAATGAATGGTCTTTTAAATGGCAAATGGAATTTAATGCTATGAGGTGCAGCTTCATGGAATTCAGTAGTAGAAGAATTAAAGGGAATTATTCTTTAGCCAGTGAAAGAATTAGTAAAGCAACAGAAGAGAAAGACTTAGGAGTAATTATGACAAATTATCACCTGAGAAGCACATAAATAAAATAACTGAAGAAGTGTATAACCTGCTTAGAAATAATGGACAGCCTTTATGTACCTGGATGAAGATATGATTAAGAAACTGATAACATTGATGATATGACAAAGATTAGAATATGCACTGTTGGTGTTGTCACCAAGACTAAAGAAAGAAATCAGAAAGCTGGAAAGAATACAGAGAGCTGTAAGAAAAATACCAGCAAGACTGAGTGATCCCCCATATGAAGACTAAAAGAATCAGGGCTAACAAAGAAAGTAGAGAAGAGACCTAATAGTAATATACAGAATACAAGAGGAAATGGAAAAGATTGATAGAGAAAACTTACTGATCAGGGACACAAGTGACAGAAGAGGACATAGCAAGAAACTAAAAAAGAGCACATACAGAAGAGACCTCAAGAAATATAGCTTTCCACATAGATGTATAACAATTTGGAATTAACTCAATGAAGAGACAGCAAAAACAATTCATGAATTTAAGGCAAAGTTAGATGCTAAGAAATATAGAGACGGGACAGAATGAGCCTAAGTATGGCTGTTTTCCTGCATCTCATGACTAGGTAAATACAATTAGATAAATATACACCACATGTAGCTTGGAACATGGAAAGAGTAGTGCTGAGTGGACAATGTTCCCTTGGGTTTATGGATTAGTTACTGGAGAGTGATGGAAAGAAAACTTCAAGAAGCTGTCCCGTCATTAGAATTTTAACAAAGTAGTTGTAGGTATCATGATTTTTTGCCTTTATTTCCATGAAATCTTCTCAATTGCCAGAGAGAGAGAGAGAGAGAGAGAGAGAGAGAGAGAGAGAGAGAGAGAGAGAGAGAGAGAGAGAGAGAGAGAGAGAGAGAGAGAGAGAGAGAGAGAGAGAGAGAGAGAGAGAGAGGAGAGAGAGAGAGAGAGAGGTGGGAGACTAAGATAGAGGAGATAGGAAGGGGGGTATGAGAAATGTAGAAACAAGGAGGAAGTGGGGATAGGAAGGTAGACACGAAACATGGTTGAGAAAGGAGTTGTGGCTTAATTTACACGTCACGACTTCTGGCCAATGATATTTACCTACTAAAATCCTTTGAGTTGACATGTCACTTTAGCTAAAAATGAGGTAGGAAGGGTGCTGCATCAAATATGGAGCCATCTGTAAATGCACCTCTTGAATGATGCATGTTTAAATTACACGAATGTAGAATAACATGAGCCTAAATTAATGAGATAAATCTTAATTACACGAATGATGCCATTATACAGTAAAAGCTCAGTAACTTAGGTTTCAATAATTTGTAGTTAATATGGTAAAAGTAACTCACAAAATTTTCATAAATTCATACAGATCAGTAAAGATAGGAAATAAAAGAGCACAGTTCACAAAAACTGAGCACCTGTGAATCAGGTGTGAAGAAATTGCCAGATTAGCCTCCAGTTAGTCAAGCAGTCCATACAGATGGAACAGGATAGGTGTGTCTTGTTCCACTAGTGTGACTAGTTGACTTACAGTGTCTTGGGCAGTGACAGGAATCATTCTGGGTTTCATAATCCATGAGATGGACTCAGTCTCTCACCATCAGCAGTGAGATATCAAATACTTATTTACATTGATGCAATAAAACATACTAAAGCATATTGATTGTTTCTTATTTCTAATGTTTATTTTTAATTTACATATATATTTGAGTTTGCTTGTGTAATTCTAAAGGGTGCTTCACCAGCTTACTGATTTGAGGTTGTGCTGTATGTTTATACCAAAGGTCTCTGTAAGTTCTAGATCAATATTTTATATTATCGAATACCTCTTTGTACACACTGGCAGAACAAAACCACACATAACATTACTTCTTAAATTAATAAGCTATTCAAATTATGCTAAATTAATTTCATATATACTGTTGATGAAACTAACCCTAGCATAAATTGCAAAGTGAATGTACTAGCAGAGGGGAAGGTTTGAGCAAGCAAGGAGAAAGTATCTGGTTTGGGAGGGGTGAAGGATCCACTGTGGACACTCCTTTAGACTTATTCCCAGAAAGACCATAGCATCACACAAATAAATTACATTGCTCAGCCCCACCAATTTTAACAAGTTCAAGATACATAATTTTTCCTGCATCATAGTTACTGTACAAGATAATGAAATGGAAGTCTTCTATGATAAGTATACTAACCTGCTTCAATGGCATATCTGTGGGTGAGGGGTAGTTTGACAGCATCATGCTCCACCTTGGTGGTGATGATGTGTGGTCGCAGGTGATGATAGATGGGACTGTCTTGGGAGAGGCACCACTTCCGGAAGTGTGTTACAGCACAATGAAGAACAACATTATTGGCCTGGAAAAAAAATATTTACAATAATTTCTGAGAATATAAAGCAAACAAAAGATAATTCCTTTTTATAAAAATCTTTAGCTTGTCTTCAAAACTGACAAACACAAAACAATAAAAGACAAAAGAAAGTCCATCATAAGAGCATCTGGTATATGAAAAACATGTAAAGAATATAAGGAAAATTTTTACATTTAACACTTAAACCACATTTGGCTTTTCTCATCATGCTTGATAATATTAAGTGCCCCCTAAATTATCCTGCTCAACACCAACTTAAGGCACATGCTTTCTCTATAGCTATCATAAGTTGCCAGTGAGACAACAAAATTGGTGCTCCATAATCTAGTAATCCCTCCAATATTGGGACATTCAATAACTAGACTTGTCAGTATCCATTTCTAACAGTGTCCAGTGTCCATTAAATATCCATAAATACACACACAATGACTCAAGCTTCCAGCCACATGCCTCTTTTAGGCTGATGTCACACTATACAGTGCTGTGGTGCCACCATATTAGTTAGAATTGTGTGAGTGTGTGTTTTGTCTTCGCATCCACTATGACACAGTGATACAGCACTAAAACAACAGGATGCATTGCCATGTGGAAGATGCATCAGCACTACAATACTGAAACACCTCTCATTTGTTTGTGTATATTATCACTATGCAGCAGTGTGAAACCAACTTTTCTCCCCTCTCTTGCAGGCAAGATGGCATGACTAATAAATATAATGGCAAACAAGTGGTTTATCCACATAAATAATCTGTCACAAATTTACCATATCTCCAACAAAATATTATGTATTAGTTCAGTGGACAATTTATAATCACAACTTAAATTTAAATCTGCTGAAGACTATTTATTACTTAGCTATGATCCAGAGTCATTAAAAAATATTGGAACAGCCACATATAAAGCTGCACACAACCTCACAATAATCTGATCTGCATTTGACTCAGCCAATCAACAACACAGTCACTTCTCTAACACTTCGCTCACACATGCAAACCTAATCAGCTAAGTAACCTATAATGTACTCAAAGCTGTAGGACAGTTGGGTTACTTAGTGGTGCCCTAATCTGCCCAATCTAATGTAAATTTTTTTTACAACCTATAATTCCACTTAATATTCTGCAGTAAAAAAAAAAAAAAAAAAATCTGTATGTTCAGGTATGTGAGCTATACATAAGGATATATGTGCAATACATAGCACAGACATATTTCTTTTCACTATCTGCAGATATGTTGTGTAAATATATTTGCAAAAATTTTTCACTGAAGGGTATTTCTCACATTTGCTATTGGTGTTCCATGCACCTACACAACTTTTCCCTGTTCTTACAGACCCTTGGCTGTGTTCACATATCTGCTGTTTTTTCACTAGTTGCCTCTTACCATGGAGTATAACCTTCAAAACCGTTCAAAATCTTAAATGTTCGGAAACCGAAGCTATTTTCTCTATAGGGATCAATGTAAAATGGATTAATACGTTCTTGGACATCCATCCACCATCTTTGTGGTTTATGACAGATGCTTCCATTGGCATGATGGCCACTCCACAAGATATCCAGCTCAGAAATTATTTATCCAGAAAGGACGTACTGAATGAACTTTGATACACAACTCATCAGAAGATACTGTTTAGACCATGCAGATATTCTCTACATATATCACAAATCTAGTGAAGGGAAGCCTTAAAGAGTAGCACAGAGAAGAGCAGCTTGCTGCCAAAATGAAGGCGATCATTACACTTAGATCATGTGATCACTGTCTGTCAACATCTACCTTTCCTTCTTGCTGGAAGTTTGCCTACACTCAGCCTATTCCTAAAAAGGGTGACTGTTCTAATCCCTCAAACTACCGTCCTATTGCTTTAATTTCCTGCCTATCAAAAGATTTTTAATCTATCCTCAACAGGAAGATTCTTAAACATCTATCACTTCACAACTTTCTATCTGATCGCCAGTATGGGTTCCGTCAAGGCCGCTCTACTGGTGATCTTCTAGCTTT